>NC_061800.1:48538283-48748043 GCF_021462225.1 Girardinichthys multiradiatus | reverse complement strand
TAAAACCTTTGGTCAAAGTTTCCTCACTGGGTACTGATCAACTAGAGGACTGCTTTAGAACAAACTATTTGTCCTAAGCTGTTCTCAGTTATTACAGAAGGTTAACATTGTGTGAATTGTCATGAAAGACATACTGGAAATAAAACATGTTATCACATTTAATGCCATTTAAAATGTGTTTAAAATACACTGGACATCATTTAGGTCACCAAGAGGACAGACTTTATAACATACCATGTACAGTTGGTGACTCAGGGGTGATTTCAATAACCACAGCCTCCATAGAGGCCTGAAGCTGCTGTTGGACACTGGGGAGGTCAGTGAATTCGGACACAGATAGAGCATAACTGGGATCGTGGGATACTTTCTGTAATTCTTCGCTGTCAGAGCCTCCACTTCCAATTGCAAAGATCAAGACAACCCATCTGTTTGAGAGCAGTAGCAGGTCCGTCGACACTGTCGAAAGATCTTCCGCCACTCAGCAATATTAGGACCTGTGGAACGCCTTCTGGCTGCCTGCTTCCTGCAGAGGTAGTGAAGACATTATCCCTCAAGTATTGGAGAGCTGCTCCAGTGTTGAGGGGTCTTCCTCCTTTGTGCCTCAAACCCTTGACAGCATCAAGGATCTGGCCTTTTGTCATGTACGTGTTCAAATAGAACTGGACAGCTGGATCCCTGCTATACTGAACCACTGAGACACGGTCTTTCTTGTCATCCACACTGAGTGTCTCTATTACTCTTTGGACAAAGTCTCGCATTGCAGGGAAGCCAGTTCTAGTGCCATCAGACCCATCCAGCAAGAACACCACATCCCTTCCTGGTTGCTTTTTGACCACTAGGGAAAATAAGATTTGGGACATTTTGAGATTCAAGTATCAAATTCTTCCCATATGGAAGTAAGATAATGAAAGCAAACCTCCAATGTAAAAGTTATTCTCTTTCTGCTAGCAAAACTATTTTTTCCAGACTGCATCTGTCCCAAATAGACTTAGCAAATTATATGTGCACTCGCATTAAACAGCATCCTACAAGATCTTAGAAGGTGAAATGTGTCACTTCCTTACCAGTCACTGTCGGTGCCAACGGTGTTGCCCTGACTAGCACTGTGCTCATGACAGAGGACAGCTGTTCTTGGACACTAGGGAGGTCAGTGAACTCAGATACTGATAGTGCATAATTAGGCTCATATGATAACTTCTGCAGCTCTCTACTGTCAGAGGTCCTTGTTCCAATACCAATCACAATGACGCCCTGCTGTTTGAGAGTAGAGGCTGGGGCATCAACATTGTCAAAAGACCTTCCACCAGTTAGCAGGATCAACATTTGTGGGACACCTTGCAGATGTCTGCTCCCCGAGGCATTTGTAAATACATTTCCTCTGACGTATTGGAGAGCTGCCCCAGTGTTGAGGGGTCTCCCACCTCTGTGTCTAAGCCCTCTGATCGCATCCACAATATCCTCTCTTGTATTGTACGTATTCAGATAGAAATGGACTTCAGCGTCTCTGCTGAACTGGACCAAAGACACACGGTCTTTGTTTTCTCCTATATTGAGTTTTTCTACCACTTTTTCAACAAAATCACGCATGGCAGGGAAGCCATTCCTTGTGCCATCAGAACCATCGATGAGGAATACAATATCCTTTTTGGCAGTGTCGACTGGGAAAAGATAGGAAGAGAAAAAGTAAAAACCTTTGGTCAAAGTTTCCTCACTGGGTACTGATCAACTAGAGGACTGCTTTAGAACAAACTATTTGTCCTAAGCTGTTCTCAGTTATTACAGAAGGTTAACATTGTGTGAATTGTCATGAAAGACATACTGGAAATAAAACATGTTATCACATTTAATTGCCATTTAAAATGTGTTTAAAATACACTGGACATCATTTAGGTCACCAAGAGGACAGACTTTATAACATACCATGTACAGTTGGTGACTCAGGGGTGACTTCAATAACCACAGCCTCCACGGAGGCCTGAAGCTGCTGTTGGACACTGGGGAGGTCAGTGAATTCGGACACAGATAGAGCATAACTGGGATCGTGGGATACTTTCTGTAATTCTCTGCTGTCAGAGCCTCCACTTCCAATTGCAAAGATCAAGACACCCATCTGTTTGAGAGCAGTAGCAGGTCCGTCGACACTGTCGAAAGATCTTCCGCCACTCAGCAATATTAGGACCTGTGGAACGCCTTCTGGCTGCCTGCTTCCTGCAGAGGTAGTGAAGACATTATCCCTCAAGTATTGGAGAGCTGCTCCAGTGTTGAGGGGTCTTCCTCCTTTGTGCCTCAAACCCTTGACAGCATCAAGGATCTGGCCTTTTGTCATGTACGTGTTCAAATAGAACTGGACAGCTGGATCCCTGCTATACTGAACCACTGAGACACGGTCTTTCTTGTCATCCACACTGAGTGTCTCTATTACTCTTTGGACAAAGTCTCGCATTGCAGGGAAGCCAGTTCTAGTGCCATCAGACCCATCCAGCAAGAACACCACATCCCTTCCTGGTTGCTTTTTACCACTAGGGAAAATAAGATTTGGGACATTTTGAGATTCAAGTATCAAATTCTTCCCATATGGAAGTAAGATAATGAAAGCAAACATCCAATGTAAAAGTTATTCTCTTTCTGCTAGCAAAACTATTTTTTCCAGGCTGCATCTGTTCCAAATAGACTTAGCAAATTATATGTGCACTCGCACTAAACAGCATCCTACAAGATCTTAGAAGGTGAAATGTGTCACTTCCTTACCAGTCACTGTTGGTGCCAACGGTGTTGCCCTGACTAGCACTGTGCTCATGACAGAGGACAGCTGTTCTTGGACACTAGGGAGGTCAGTGAACTCAGATACTGATAGTGCATAATTAGGCTCATATGATAACTTCTGCAGCTCTCTACTGTCAGAGGTCCTTGTTCCAATACCAATCACAATGACGCCCTGCTGTTTGAGAGCAGAGGCTGGGGCATCAACATTGTCAAAAGACCTTCCACCAGTTAGCAGGATCAACATTTGTGGGACACCTTGCAGATGTCTGCTCCCCGAGGCATTTGTAAAGACATTGCCTCTGACATATTGGAGAGCTGCCCCAGTGTTGAGGGGTCTCCCACCTCTGTGTCTAAGCCCTCGGATCGCATCCACAATATCCTCTCTTGTATTGTACGTATTCAGATAGAAATGGACTTCAGCCTCTCTGCTGAACTGGACCACAGACACACGGTCTTTGTTTTCTCCTATATTGAGTTTTTCTACCACTTTTTCAACAAAATCACGCATGGCAGGGAAGCCATTCCTTGTGCCATCAGAACCATCGAGGAGGAATACAATATCCTTTTTGGCAGTGTCGACTGGGAAAAGATAGGAAGAGAAAAAGTAAAAACCTTTGGTCAAAGTTTCCTCACTGGGTACTGATCAACTAGAGGACTGCTTTAGAACAAACTATTTGTCCTAAGCTGTTCTCAGTTATTACAGAAGGTTAACATTGTGTGAATTGTCATGAAAGACATACTGGAAATAAAACATGTTATCACATTTAATTGCCATTTAAAATGTGTTTAAAATACACTGGACACCATTTAGGTCACCAAGAGGACAGACTTTATAACATACCATGTACAGTTGGTGACTCAGGGGTGATTTCAATAACCACAGCCTCCATAGAGGCCTGAAGCTGCTGTTGGACACTGGGGAGGTCAGTGAATTCGGACACAGATAGAGCATAACTGGGATCGTGGGATACTTTCTGTAATTCTTCGCTGTCAGAGCCTCCACTTCCAATTGCAAAGATCAAGACACCCATCTGTTTGAGAGCAGTAGCAGGTCCGTCGACACTGTCGAAAGATCTTCCGCCACTCAGCAATATTAGGACCTGTGGAACGCCTTCTGGCTGCCTGCTTCCTGCAGAGGTAGTGAAGACATTATCCCTCAAGTATTGGAGAGCTGCTCCAGTGTTGAGGGGTCTTCCTCCTTTGTGCCTCAAACCCTTGACAGCATCAAGGATCTGGCCTTTTGTCATGTACGTGTTCAAATAGGACTGGACAGCTGGATCCCTGCTATACTGAACCACTGAGACACGGTCTTTCTTGTCATCCACACTGAGTGTCTCTATTACTCTTTGGACAAAGTCTCGCATTGCAGGGAAGCCGGTTCTAGTGCCATCAGACCCATCCAGCAAGAACACCACATCCCTTCCTGGTTGCTTTTTGACCACTAGGGAAAATAAGATTTGGGACATTTTGAGATTCAAGTATCAAATTCTTCCCATATAGAAGTAAGATAATGAAAGCAAACCTCCAATGTAAAAGTTATTCTCTTTCTGCTAACAAAACTATTTTTTCCAGGCTGCATCTGTTCCAAATAGACTTAGCAAATTATATGTGCACTCGCATTAAACAGCATCCTACAAGATCTTAGAAGGTGAAATGTGTCACTTCCTTACCAGTCACTGTTGGTGCCAACGGTGTTGCCCTGACTAGCACTGTGCTCATGACAGAGGACAGCTGTTCTTGGACACTAGGGAGGTCAGTGAACTCAGATACTGATAGTGCATAATTAGGCTCATATGATAACTTCTGCAGCTCTCTACTGTCAGAGGTCCTTGTTCCAATACCGATCACAATGACGCCCTGCTGTTTGAGAGCAGAGGCTGGGGCATCAACATTGTCAAAAGACCTTCCACCAGTTAGCAGGATCAACATTTGTGGGACACCTTGCAGATGTCTGCTCCCCGAGGCGTTTGTAAAGACATTGCCTCTGACGTATTGGAGAGCTGCCCCAGTGTTGAGGGGTCTCCCACCTCTGTGTCTAAGCCCTCTGATCGCATCCACAATATCCTCTCTTGTATTGTACGTATTCAGATAGAAATGGACTTCAGCGTCTCTGCTGAACTGGACCACAGACACACGGTCTTTGTTTTCTCCTATATTGAGTTTTTCTACCACTTTTTCAACAAAATCACGCATGGCAGGGAAGCCATTCCTTGTGCCATCAGAACCATCGAGGAGGAATACAATATCCTTTTTGGCAGTGTCGACTGGGAAAAGATAGGAAGAGAAAAAGTAAAAACCTTTGGTCAAAGTTTCCTCACTGGGTACTGATCAACTAGAGGACTGCTTTAGAACAAACTATTTGTCCTAAGCTGTTCTCAGTTATTACAGAAGGTTAACATTGTGTGAATTGTCATGAAAGACATACTGGAAATAAAACATGTTATCACATTTAATTGCCATTTAAAATGTGTTTAAAATACACTGGACACCATTTAGGTCACCAAGAGGACAGACTTTATAACATACCATGTACAGTTGGTGACTCAGGGGTGACTTCAATAACCACAGCCTCCACGGAGGCCTGAAGCTGCTGTTGGACACTGGGGAGGTCAGTGAATTCGGACACAGATAGAGCATAACTGGGATCGTGGGATACTTTCTGTAATTCTCTGCTGTCAGAGCCTCCACTTCCAATTGCAAAGATCAAGACACCCATCTGTTTGAGAGCAGTAGCAGGTCCGTCGACACTGTCGAAAGATCTTCCGCCACTCAGCAATATTAGGACCTGTGGAACGCCTTCTGGCTGCCTGCTTCCTGCAGAGGTAGTGAAGACATTATCCCTCAAGTATTGGAGAGCTGCTCCAGTGTTGAGGGGTCTTCCTCCTTTGTGCCTCAAACCCTTGACAGCATCAAGGATCTGGCCTTTTGTCATGTACGTGTTCAAATAGAACTGGACAGCTGGATCCCTGCTATACTGAACCACTGAGACACGGTCTTTCTTGTCATCCACACTGAGTGTCTCTATTACTCTTTGGACAAAGTCTCGCATTGCAGGGAAGCCAGTTCTAGTGCCATCAGACCCATCCAGCAAGAACACCACATCCCTTCCTGGTTGCTTTTTGACCACTAGGGAAAATAAGATTTGGGACATTTTGAGATTCAAGTATCAAATTCTTCCCATATGGAAGTAAGATAATGAAAGCAAACCTCCAATGTAAAAGTTATTCTCTTTCTGCTAGCAAAACTATTTTTTCCAGGCTGCATCTGTCCCAAATAGACTTAGCAAATTATATGTGCACTCGCACTAAACAGCATCCTACAAGATCTTAGAAGGTGAAATGTGTCACTTCCTTACCAGTCACTGTTGGTGCCAATGGTGTTGCCCTGACTAGCACTGTGCTCATGACAGAGGACAGCTGTTCTTGGACACTAGGGAGGTCAGTGAACTCAGATACTGATAGTACATAATTAGGCTCATATGATAACTTCTGCAGCTCTCTACTGTCAGAGGTCCTTGTTCCAATACCAATCACAATGACGCCCTGCTGTTGAGAGCAGAGGCTGGGGCATCAACATTGTCAAAAGACCTTCCACCAGTTAGCAGGATCAACATTTGTGGGACACCTTGCAGATGTCTGCTCCCCGAGGCATTTGTAAAGACATTGCCTCTGACGTATTGGAGAGCTGCCCCAGTGTTGAGGGGTCTCCCACCTCTGTGTCTAAGCCCTCGGATCGCATCCACAATATCCTCTCTTGTATTGTACGTATTCAGATAGAAATAGACTTCAGCGTCTCTGCTGAACTGGACCACAGACACACGGTCTTTGTTTTCTCCTATATTGAGTTTTTCTACCACTTTTTCAACAAAATCACGCATGGCAGGGAAGCCATTCCTTGTGCCATCAGAACCATCGAGGAGGAATACAATATCCTTTTTGGCAGTGTCGACTGGGAAAAGATAGGAAGAGAAAAAGTAAAAACCTTTGGTCAAAGTTTCCTCACTGGGTACTGATCAACTAGAGGACTGCTTTAGAACAAACTATTTGTCCTAAGCTGTTCTCAGTTATTACAGAAGGTTAACATTGTGTGAATTGTCATGAAAGACATACTGGAAATAAAACATGTTATCACATTTAATTGCCATTTAAAATGTGTTTAAAATACACTGGACATCATTTAGGTCACCAAGAGGACAGACTTTATAACATACCATGTACAGTTGGTGACTCAGGGGTGATTTCAATAACCACAGCCTCCATAGAGGCCTGAAGCTGCTGTTGGACTCTGGGGAGGTCAGTGAATTCGGACACAGATAGAGCATAACTGGGATCGTGGGATACTTTCTGTAATTCTTCGCTGTCAGAGCCTCCACTTCCAATTGCAAAGATCAAGACACCCATCTGTTTGAGAGCAGTAGCAGGTCCGTCGACACTGTCGAAAGATCTTCCGCCACTCAGCAATATTAGGACCTGTGGAACGCCTTCTGGCTGCCTGCTTCCTGCAGAGGTAGTGAAGACATTATCCCTCAAGTATTGGAGAGCTGCTCCAGTGTTGAGGGGTCTTCCTCCTTTGTGCCTCAAACCCTTGACAGCATCAAGGATCTGGCCTTTTGTCATGTACGTGTTCAAATAGAACTGGACAGCTGGATCCCTGCTATACTGAACCACTGAGACACGGTCTTTCTTGTCATCCACACTGAGTGTCTCTATTACTCTTTGGACAAAGTCTCGCATTGCAGGGAAGCCAGTTCTAGTGCCATCAGACCCATCCAGCAAGAACACCACATCCCTTCCTGGTTGCTTTTTGACCACTAGGGAAAATAAGATTTGGGACATTTTGAGATTCAAGTATCAAATTCTTCCCATATAGAAGTAAGATAATGAAAGCAAACCTCCAATGTAAAAGTTATTCTCTTTCTGCTAGCAAAACTATTTTTTCCAGGCTGCATCTGTCCCAAATAGACTTAGCAAATTATATGTGCACTCGCATTAAACAGCATCCTACAAGATCTTAGAAGGTGAAATGTGTCACTTCCTTACCAGTCACTGTCGGTGCCAACGGTGTTGCCCTGACTAGCACTGTGCTCATGACAGAGGACAGCTGTTCTTGGACACTAGGGAGGTCAGTGAACTCAGATACTGATAGTGCATAATTAGGCTCATATGATAACTTCTGCAGCTCTCTACTGTCAGAGGTCCTTGTTCCAATACCAATCACAATGACGCCCTGCTGTTTGAGAGTAGAGGCTGGGGCATCAACATTGTCAAAAGACCTTCCACCAGTTAGCAGGATCAACATTTGTGGGACACCTTGCAGATGTCTGCTCCCCGAGGCGTTTGTAAAGACATTGCCTCTGACATATTGGAGAGCTGCCCCAGTGTTGAGGGGTCTCCCACCTCTGTGTCTAAGCCCTCTGATCGCATCCACAATATCCTCTCTTGTATTGTACGTATTCAGATAGAAATGGACTTCAGCGTCTCTGCTGAACTGGACCAAAGACACACGGTCTTTGTTTTCTCCTATATTGAGTTTTTCTACCACTTTTTCAACAAAATCACGCATGGCAGGGAAGCCATTCCTTGTGCCATCAGAACCATCGATGAGGAATACAATATCCTTTTTGGCAGTGTCGACTGGGAAAAGATAGGAAGAGAAAAAGTAAAAACCTTTGGTCAAAGTTTCCTCACTGGGTACTGATCAACTAGAGGACTGCTTTAGAACAAACTATTTGTCCTAAGCTGTTCTCAGTTATTACAGAAGGTTAACATTGTGTGAATTGTCATGAAAGACATACTGGAAATAAAACATGTTATCACATTTAATTGCCATTTAAAATGTGTTTAAAATACACTGGACACCATTTAGGTCACCAAGAGGACAGACTTTATAACATACCATGTACAGTTGGTGACTCAGGGGTGACTTCAATAACCACAGCCTCCACGGAGGCCTGAAGCTGCTGTTGGACACTGGGGAGGTCAGTGAATTCGGACACAGATAGAGCATAACTGGGATCGTGGGATACTTTCTGTAATTCTCTGCTGTCAGAGCCTCCACTTCCAATTGCAAAGATCAAGACACCCATCTGTTTGAGAGCAGTAGCAGGTCCGTCGACACTGTCGAAAGATCTTCCGCCACTCAGCAATATTAGGACCTGTGGAACGCCTTCTGGCTGCCTGCTTCCTGCAGAGGTAGTGAAGACATTATCCCTCAAGTATTGGAGAGCTGCTCCAGTGTTGAGGGGTCTTCCTCCTTTGTGCCTCAAACCCTTGACAGCATCAAGGATCTGGCCTTTTGTCATGTACGTGTTCAAATAGGACTGGACAGCTGGATCCCTGCTATACTGAACCACTGAGACACGGTCTTTCTTGTCATCCACACTGAGTGTCTCTATTACTCTTTGGACAAAGTCTCGCATTGCAGGGAAGCCAGTTCTAGTGCCATCAGACCCATCCAGCAAGAACACCACATCCCTTCCTGGTTGCTTTTTTACCACTAGGGAAAATAAGATTTGGGACATTTTGAGATTCAAGTATCAAATTCTTCCCATATGGAAGTAAGATAATGAAAGCAAACATCCAATGTAAAAGTTATTCTCTTTCTGCTAGCAAAACTATTTTTTCCAGGCTGCATCTGTCCCAAATAGACTTAGCAAATTATATGTGCACTCGCACTAAACAGCATCCTACAAGATCTTAGAAGGTGAAATGTGTCACTTCCTTACCAGTCACTGTTGGTGCCAATGGTGTTGCCCTGACTAGCACTGTGCTCATGACAGAGGACAGCTGTTCTTGGACACTAGGGAGGTCAGTGAACTCAGATACTGATAGTACATAATTAGGCTCATATGATAACTTCTGCAGCTCTCTACTGTCAGAGGTCCTTGTTCCAATACCAATCACAATGACGCCCTGCTGTTTGAGAGCAGAGGCTGGGGCATCAACATTGTCAAAAGACCTTCCACCAGTTAGCAGGATCAACATTTGTGGGACACCTTGCAGATGTCTGCTCCCCGAGGCATTTGTAAAGACATTGCCTCTGACGTATTGGAGAGCTGCCCCAGTGTTGAGGGGTCTCCCACCTCTGTGTCTAAGCCCTCGGATCGCATCCACAATATCCTCTCTTGTATTGTACGTATTCAGATAGAAATAGACTTCAGCGTCTCTGCTGAACTGGACCACAGACACACGGTCTTTGTTTTCTCCTATATTGAGTTTTTCTACCACTTTTTCAACAAAATCACGCATGGCAGGGAAGCCATTCCTTGTGCCATCAGAACCATCGAGGAGGAATACAATATCCTTTTTGGCAGTGTCGACTGGGAAAAGATAGGAAGAGAAAAAGTAAAAACCTTTGGTCAAAGTTTCCTCACTGGGTACTGATCAACTAGAGGACTGCTTTAGAACAAACTATTTGTCCTAAGCTGTTCTCAGTTATTACAGAAGGTTAACATTGTGTGAATTGTCATGAAAGACATACTGGAAATAAAACATGTTATCACATTTAATTGCCATTTAAAATGTGTTTAAAATACACTGGACACCATTTAGGTCACCAAGAGGACAGACTTTATAACATACCATGTACAGTTGGTGACTCAGGGGTGATTTCAATAACCACAGCCTCCACGGAGGCCTGAAGCTGCTGTTGGACACTGGGGAGGTCAGTGAATTCGGACACAGATAGAGCATAACTGGGATCGTGGGATACTTTCTGTAATTCTTCGCTGTCAGAGCCTCCACTTCCAATTGCAAAGATCAAGACACCCATCTGTTTGAGAGCAGTAGCAGGTCCGTCGACACTGTCGAAAGATCTTCCGCCACTCAGCAATATTAGGACCTGTGGAACGCCTTCTGGCTGCCTGCTTCCTGCAGAGGTAGTGAAGACATTATCCCTCAAGTATTGGAGAGCTGCTCCAGTGTTGAGGGGTCTTCCTCCTTTGTGCCTCAAACCCTTGACAGCATCAAGGATCTGGCCTTTTGTCATGTACGTGTTCAAATAGAACTGGACAGCTGGATCCCTGCTATACTGAACCACTGAGACACGGTCTTTCTTGTCATCCACACTGAGTGTCTCTATTACTCTTTGGACAAAGTCTCGCATTGCAGGGAAGCCGGTTCTAGTGCCATCAGACCCATCCAGCAAGAACACCACATCCCTTCCTGGTTGCTTTTTGACCACTAGGGAAAATAAGATTTGGGACATTTTGAGATTCAAGTATCAAATTCTTCCCATATAGAAGTAAGATAATGAAAGCAAACCTCCAATGTAAAAGTTATTCTCTTTCTGCTAACAAAACTATTTTTTCCAGGCTGCATCTGTCCCAAATAGACTTAGCAAATTATATGTGCACTCGCATTAAACAGCATCCTACAAGATCTTAGAAGGTGAAATGTGTCACTTCCTTACCAGTCACTGTTGGTGCCAACGGTGTTGCCCTGACTAGCACTGTGCTCATGACAGAGGACAGCTGTTCTTGGACACTAGGGAGGTCAGTGAACTCAGATAGTGATAGTGCATAATTAGGCTCATATGATAACTTCTGCAGCTCTCTACTGTCAGAGGTCCTTGTTCCAATACCGATCACAATGACGCCCTGCTGTTTGAGAGCAGAGGCTGGGGCATCAACATTGTCAAAAGACCTTCCACCAGTTAGCAGGATCAACATTTGTGGGACACCTTGCAGATGTCTGCTCCCCGAGGCGTTTGTAAAGACATTGCCTCTGACGTATTGGAGAGCTGCCCCAGTGTTGAGGGGTCTCCCACCTCTGTGTCTAAGCCCTCTGATCGCATCCACAATATCCTCTCTTGTATTGTACGTGTTCAAATAGAAATGGACTTCAGCCTCTCTGCTGAACTGGACCACAGACACACGGTCTTTGTTTTCTCCTATATTGAGTTTTTCTACCACTTTTTCAACAAAATCACGCATGGCAGGGAAGCCATTCCTTGTGCCATCAGAAACATCGAGGAGGAATACAATATCCTTTTTGGCAGTGTCGACTGGGAAAAGATAGGAAGAGAAAAAGTAAAAACCTTTGGTCAAAGTTTCCTCACTGGGTACTGATCAACTAGAGGACTGCTTTAGAACAAACTATTTGTCCTAAGCTGTTCTCAGTTATTACAGAAGGTTAACATTGTGTGAATTGTCATGAAAGACATACTGGAAATAAAACATGTTATCACATTTAATTGCCATTTAAAATGTGTTTAAAATACACTGGACACCATTTAGGTCACCAAGAGGACAGACTTTATAACATACCATGTACAGTTGGTGACTCAGGGGTGACTTCAATAACCACAGCCTCCACGGAGGCCTGAAGCTGCTGTTGGACACTGGGGAGGTCAGTGAATTCGGACACAGATAGAGCATAACTGGGATCGTGGGATACTTTCTGTAATTCTCTGCTGTCAGAGCCTCCACTTCCAATTGCAAAGATCAAGACACCCATCTGTTTGAGAGCAGTAGCAGGTCCGTCGACACTGTCGAAAGATCTTCCGCCACTCAGCAATATTAGGACCTGTGGAACGCCTTCTGGCTGCCTGCTTCCTGCAGAGGTAGTGAAGACATTATCCCTCAAGTATTGGAGAGCTGCTCCAGTGTTGAGGGGTCTTCCTCCTTTGTGCCTCAAACCCTTGACAGCATCAAGGATCTGGCCTTTTGTCATGTACGTGTTCAAATAGAACTGGACAGCTGGATCCCTGCTATACTGAACCACTGACACACGGTCTTTCTTGTCATCCACATTGAGTGTCTCTATTACTCTTTGGACAAAGTCTCGCATTGCAGGGAAACCAGTTCTAGTGCCATCAGACCCATCCAGCAAGAACACCACATCCCTTCCTGGTTGCGTTTTGACCACTAGGGAAAATAAGATTTGGGACATTTTGAGATTCAAGTAGAACACTCTTCCCATATGGAAGTAAGATAATGAAAGCACACCTCCAATGTAAAAGTTATTCTCTTTCAGCTAGCAAAACTATTTTTTCCAGACTGCATCTGTCCCAAATAGACTCAGCAAATGTTATGTGCACTCGCACTACACAGCATCCTACAAGATCTTAGAAGGTGAAATGTGTCACTTCCTTACCAGTCACTGTCGGTGCCAACGGTGTTGCCCTGACTAGCACTGTGCTCATGACAGAGGACAGCTGTTCTTGGACACTAGGGAGGTCAGTGAACTCAGATACTGATAGTGCATAATTAGGCTCATATGATAACTTCTGCAGCTCTCTACTGTCAGAGGTCCTTGTTCCAATACCAATCACAATGACGCCCTGCTGTTTGAGAGCAGAGGCTGGGGCATCAACATTGTCAAAAGACCTTCCACCAGTTAGCAGGATCAACATTTGTGGGACACCTTGCAGATGTCTGCTCCCCGAGGCATTTGTAAAGACATTGCCTCTGACATATTGGAGAGCTGCCCCAGTGTTGAGGGGTCTCCCACCTCTGTGTCTAAGCCCTCGGATCGCATCCACAATATCCTCTCTTGTATTGTACGTATTCAGATAGAAATAGACTTCAGCCTCTCTGCTGAACTGGACCACAGACACACGGTCTTTGTTTTCTCCTATATTGAGTTTTTCTACCACTTTTTCAACAAAATCATGCATGGCAGGGAAGCCATTCCTTGTGCCATCAGAAACATCGAGGAGGAATACAATATCCTTTTTGGCAGTGTCGACTGGGAAAAGATAGGAAGAGAAAAAGTAAAAACCTTTGGTCAAAGTTTCCTCACTGGGTACTGATCAACTAGAGGACTGCTTTAGAACAAACTATTTGTCCTAAGCTGTTCTCAGTTATTACAGAAGGTTAACATTGTGTGAATTGTCATGAAAGACATACTGGAAATAAAACATGTTATCACATTTAATTGCCATTTAAAATGTGTTTAAAATACACTGGACACCATTTAGGTCACCAAGAGGACAGACTTTATAACATACCATGTACAGTTGGTGACTCAGGGGTGACTTCAATAACCACAGCCTCCACGGAGGCCTGAAGCTGCTGTTGGACACTGGGGAGGTCAGTGAATTCGGACACAGATAGAGCATAACTGGGATCGTGGGATACTTTCTGTAATTCTCTGCTGTCAGAGCCTCCACTTCCAATTGCAAAGATCAAGACACCCATCTGTTTGAGAGCAGTAGCAGGTCCGTCGACACTGTCGAAAGATCTTCCGCCACTCAGCAATATTAGGACCTGTGGAACGCCTTCTGGCTGCCTGCTTCCTGCAGAGGTAGTGAAGACATTATCCCTCAAGTATTGGAGAGCTGCTCCAGTGTTGAGGGGTCTTCCTCCTTTGTGCCTCAAACCCTTGACAGCATCAAGGATCTGGCCTTTTGTCATGTACGTGTTCAAATAGAACTGGACAGCTGGATCCCTGCTATACTGAACCACTGAGACACGGTCTTTCTTGTCATCCACACTGAGTGTCTCTATTACTCTTTGGACAAAGTCTCGCATTGTAGGGAAGCCAGTTCTAGTGCCATCAGACCCATCCAGCAAGAACACCACATCCCTTCCTGGTTGCTTTTTGACCACTAGGGAAAATAAGATTTGGGACATTTTGAGATTCAAGTATCAAATTCTTCCCATATAGAAGTAAGATAATGAAAGCAAACCTCCAATGTAAAAGTTATTCTCTTTCTGCTAGCAAAACTATTTTTTCCAGGCTGCATCTGTCCCAAATAGACTTAGCAAATTATATGTGCACTCGCATTAAACAGCATCCTACAAGATCTTTGAAGGTGAAATGTGTCACTTCCTTACCAGTCACTGTTGGTGCCAACGGTGTTGCCCTGACTAGCACTGTGCTCATGACAGAGGACAGCTGTTCTTGGACACTAGGGAGGTCAGTGAACTCAGATACTGATAGTGCATAATTAGGCTCATATGATAACTTCTGCAGCTCTCTACTGTCAGAGGTCCTTGTTCCAATACCAATCACAATGACGCCCTGCTGTTTGAGAGCAGAGGCTGGGGCATCAACATTGTCAAAAGACCTTCCACCAGTTAGCAGGATCAACATTTGTGGGACACCTTGCAGATGTCTGCTCCCCGAGGCGTTTGTAAAGACATTGCCTCTGACGTATTGGAGAGCTGCCCCAGTGTTGAGGGGTCTCCCACCTCTGTGTCTAAGCCCTCGGATCGCATCCACAATATCCTCTCTTGTATTGTACGTATTCAGATAGAAATGGACTTCAGCGTCTCTGCTGAACTGGACCACAGACACACGGTCTTTGTTTTCTCCTATATTGAGTTTTTCTACCACTTTTTCAACAAAATCACGCATGGCAGGGAAGCCATTCCTTGTGCCATCAGAACCATCGAGGAGGAATACAATATCCTTTTTGGCAGTGTCGACTGGGAAAAGATAGGAAGAGAAAAAGTTCATGAATCATGAATGCCATGCTCAAACTGTATCATGTGATGCCATTTTATTTCCATTCTATACCACGAACATTCATCCAAATTTATTTCTGTATTGACATATTAAACTGCAGTCTCCACAGAGGCCTGAAGGTGTTGTTCTGGGACTCTGGGAATGTCAGTGAATTTGGTCAATGAATTCTGTAATTCTCTGCTTTCAATTGCTTAGATCTTGACACCTTTAATAAACTATGTTACTATATTACTATATCTTCTGTGGCCTATTTGAGAGCTGAATGTTTTAATTCTCTGTCTTACCTTCTGTAGCCTCCTGACTTTTCATTCCAGAAAAATGTCTCATTAGAATTTGTTGGATGCGAGGCAGATTTTGAAAGTCAGGGACAGAGTAGGTGTAGTTTGAGTCAGATGAAATGGCTTGCATTTCGGCTGAATTTGACTGTCTTGATCCAATTGCAAATATGACGACCCCCCCACCTTTAAGTGCTCTCGCTGGGCCTCGTGGAGAATCTCTTGACCTTCCACCCGCCAAAACAACAAGTATCTGCTTGGCACTTTCATTATGTCGTCCTCCAGCCTTTGAAACAAAAACATTATCTTTTACAAACTGTAGAGCTGCCCCAATATACTGAGGCCGTCCCCCTTTTGGTTTAAGCCTTGCAATGTGCTGGAGAACATCAGCTTTTGTGGTGTAGGCATTTAGACTGAAACTGATTTCAGCATTGTCGCTATATTGCACAACTGCAACTTTGTCTTGTTGTTGATTAAAATTCTGAACCAGGTTTGCAATGAATTCACGAATATTGCTGAATCTACTCCTGACATCGTCAGTTCCATCAATAAGGAATACAATATCTCTTTTCACTGTGGAAGTTGAACCTAAGAATGCAAATAATCAGTTTGTTAGTGTTGCTGAACACGTGAGAAGATTATCACCAAAATATAGTTGAATGTTTTTCCTTTAAATTAGAGAAATATATCCACTTACCAACACCTGGGCTCATAGAGCCTCTGAAAGTGGCAGTGACTGCCAACACCTGTTGTCTCACAACAGGAAAGTCAGAAGACTCCTTAACAAAATACCATGCCCCTGGAGCTAACTGCTCCATCTCAACCCGATCTGCAGTGTTCACTCCAACAGCAAATAGAGCAATTCCAGCATTTTTTAACCTTTCCACGGGGTCAAAGACATCATCCTCTGACTTTTTCCCACTTGCAAGAATCAGTACCTGTGGGACTCCCTGTTGGACTCGGCTTCCAGATGAAGCAGTGAAGACAGTGTTTTTCACAAAATCAATGGCTCTGCCAGTATTTACTGTGTCACCTCCTTTCAGTTTCACAATACTCAAATGATTCAAGGCATCCTCCTTCACAGAGTATTTGTTCAAAACAAAGTTAGTAGTTGGCTCTGTGCTGTATTGGACCAAAGCAACTTGTGCTTTACTTGGTCCAATTTCTAGTTTCTTGACAAAGTCTATGACAAATTCCAAAATCAGTCTTTCATTTGGTTGCATGTTATCAGAGCCATCAAGCAAGAAAACAATATCAGCTTTCTGTAGATTTGCTTCTACAGCTGCAGAAGTGTCTGAAATGTATACAAGCACATTTAAAGAAGTTCATACCTTAGAAAACAAAATTAACAATCAGCCATCTTGAGAGCTCTTATCTTTTTGATTCTTACCAGTTGGAAATTCAGTGGTTTCTTGCGAGTCCCTCAATTTGGTTTCTACACTTGTATAAATGCTTTGCAGGTTGTCATAGTTTAGAACATAAAAATAATGTCCAGGTGTGTAAGAGATGGTTTGCATTTCCAGTGTATCTGCATTCTTTGTTCCAATAGTCAACGTCGTTATCCCCTTGGCTTTTAGCATCTGTGCTGGCGCTCTGACATCATCTCCAGACCTCCCACCACTAAATAAATATAGATACTGAGAAGCCAAATCAGCTCCCCTGCCTCCAGCTGAAGCGGCAAAGACTTGGTCCCTGACAAATTCCAGGGCATTACCAATGTTAAGAGGTCTTCCCAGCTTATGTCTCATTGTTCTAATGGAACTGAGCACATCATTCTTGGATGAATGTGAGTTTAAGTAAAAATTAGCTGTGGCATCACGACTGTATTGAACAACAGCTACTTGGTCTCCATTATGACTCACATTTAAATTTTCAACAATTTTTGAAATAAAGGCTCGAATTTCTTCAAAGCCATTTCTTGAGTCATATGATCCATCAATAAGAAAAACTACATCGCTTTTCTTTGAATCTGCAACAAAGACAAGAAGTATAAATTATAGGCAGTAGAGATTTTTCAAGATAAATTTCACTACTGATCTTTTTAAACAAAAAAGAAATAAAGTGAGGTGGGAAGATAAGATAAGAACAGATCTTACCAAAATCTATTGAATGCACAACATGATGGGAAATCTCTCTTAACAAAGACCACACATCCTGCTCGACAGTGGAAAGTTCTTCATAGTCAGTAACAGAGAGTGCATATTTGGGTTCATGAGATATTGTCTGTAGCTCCAAGGTGTCTGCATCACTTGTCCCAATGGCAACTATAGTAACCCCCATTTCCTTCAGCATTTTTACTGAGGTTCTTATATCATCTCCAGATCTTCCACCACTCAGCAGAATTAGTATCTGCGGGGCACCCTGCTGGATCCTACTTCCAGACTCAGGAGTAAGGGCATAGTCTTTTACATACTGGAGAGCAGCTCCAATGTTTTTAGGATAACCTCCCTTGTGAGTCAGCCGGTAAACTGCTTGGAGAACATCATCCTTAGTCACATAGCGGCTCAGGTTGAAATTAATCTCTGCTGTGTTGCTGTACTGGACCACAGCCACACGGTCTCTGTTGATACCAATGCTTAGGTCTGTCACTAATCTCGATATGAAATCTATAATGTCAGGGAATCTTTGCTGAGAATCATCTGAACCATCAATCAAAAATACAACATCTCTGCTGCTGGGATCTGTAATCAGATAAGTTTAACAAGTTGGCTAATGATCAGTTCAGATTGAGCATAGTTCTTTGTCAATACTCACTATATGAGCTCAGACTACTTAAACTAAGCTAAGCATTTATCAAGCTGTGCACATAGTGTGAAATCTAACTATTAATATCTTACCATGTGAAACTGTTGTGGCAACATACTTCTCACTCTTCTCAATGGATGAAAGGATTTGTTGTTCAATGTCTGACATGTCACTGGAATCTACTGTAAGGTAAGCATGACTGGCTTCCTGGGAAATTGACTGCATCTCAAGGATGTCAGCATTCTTTATTCCCACCACAAACATCATCACACCAATCTCCTTTAAGTTTTCTGCAGCGTTTCTGACATCGTCACTTGACCTTCCACTAGTTAGAAGAACCAGGGTCTGAAGGACACCTTGTTGGTGCCTACTTCCAGAGGAAGTTGTGAAAACATTTTCCTTGATGTAATTCAGAGCTGTGCCTGTATTGCGAAGACTGCCTCCTTTATGGCTCAAGTTTTTTAACCTGTCAGCAACACTCTGTTGTGTTTTATATGTGTTCAGGAGAAACTCAATAGAAGGTTCATTGCTGTATTGAACCACAGAAACTTGATCTTGCCTCTCATCCACGTTGAGTTTCTCCACCATCTGCTCAACAAAGCCACGCACCAGAATGAAGTCACGCAACATTTCATCAGAAGAATCCAGTAAAAACACAATATCTCGTTGCATGAATTCTCTTTGTTGCGTGGAACCTTAACAGATATGAAATAGCAAAAAAACAAAATGTAGAGTTAAAGGTACTGATGAATGTCTTAAAAGCAAAGATGTGTGAAGTAGTCATGAGCTGTAAGTATGTTGCCAAAGATGTCCACCTGTCCCTTAAAATACAAACTGTCTTGTAGATTAAATGTAAAAATATGTTCCTTAATAAACTGATAAGAAAGATGCTGTAAACAGTCAAATCTTTTTAAAATCAATAATACAGCTGTGATTTGACAGAAATGCGCTCTGTTACATCCCATCTCATCAATCCAAACAAAAAATCCATGTCTCAGTTTTCAGAAGTCCCACGTTATTTGACTTGTTACCCATCAGAATCAATGCAAAATAATATAAATGATAATAATCTCATTCCCTTGGTGGAAGGGTGAAACTTTAAAAACAATGAGGGAATGTAAAACAGGTTATTCATAGTTGAACCTTGTGAGAAAGAATGTCTGCTGGGTGTCCTGCTCACTTTATCACTCCTTACTTTTTCTTTCACATAGAAAGTACACCTGGATCAGTTCGTTTGCATTTATTTTTTGTGTTCTGTTTTTTCAAACATCCAGTTGGTCGTGGCAGATGGTTGCTCACACTGACCCTGGTTCTGGTTGTGATGAAGCTTTCTTCTTGTCTAATGGGAGTTTTCCTTTCCACTGTTGCTACATGCATGCTCAGTACAAGGGATTGCTGCAAAGTCAATGGATGGATGGATGGATTATCCTAGTGTTTTTGTGTTAGCATGAGTCTAATTCCTTTCAGAGGATCTCTGCTGGAGACCGTGGCTGACTGGCCTGCTGCTCATTCAACCTGATTGAGTTATAAGGAGCTGCAGAGCAATCTTTGCTGGATGGTCCACCATAGTTAGTTTAGTCAAGTCCTCTGAGTTGACCTTTGTATGTGTTCCTTCTGAGAAAGATTTTTACCCTGTTTGCTCACTCGTGCTCTCTATTCTTTCATGTCACCTTTTGGTTTTGGATATCTTCTCCAGCCATACTGCTAAAACAGCTCTTACCCTGGATGTCTCTCTGCCTATCCTCTCCTCAGCGCTCAGTCCATCCTTTACATGAAATAAAGAGCTCAAACATTCAAGTATCTTCAACACCGACTCTGAACTCAGACTCACCCGAAAACCTGCTCCCCAGATTATTGGCCAGGATCCTTGCTTCTCTCTCTGTGCTTCACACCAGTTCTACAAACCGTAAGGTTCACTGCCTCTCTTGTCCTTCTCCAAGTTTGCTCAGCTCTCATATTGCCCTGACCTAACTGCTCCTCTCCCCTTGCAGAATCAGCCCTGTTCCAGTCCCTGAGCTCCTCTCTTTCATTGCATCAAGGTCCCAGTTCTGTTGAAAATAAACATTTCTGTGTCTGGTGCTTGATTCTGCATGTGGGTCAGAAAGTTACTGTTAAATAATTTTTTGCCTAAATTACTACAAAATGTCAATACACAAAATGAGTGACTTCAAAATGATCATGCCACGTGGTCTCCTAACAAATTAAAATAAGTCTAAATTGTAATCATTTCAGAACTGAGTACAATCAAGATATAAACCATATCTGCTTCCATGATTACCAACTCCAGGCCTAAGGTGCATTTTGTTCTTCACTTTCTGAAAGATGCCGACACTAATCATACCAGCAGTAGACAACAATTGGAGTTATATCAGTTTAGAGAATCCCAGAAATTGGAGAAATGTTTTTAAAGGATTCAAGCTAACAGCAGCTCAGAGTAGGAGCTATTCAAGACAACATCTGCGATGTCTAAAACAACTCCAACCGCTGCTATTTCATGCCACGCCTCAGAATGAAGGGTAGGATGAAGAAAAAGAGAGATGTTTGGCAGGAATTCTAGGTGGCTTCTTGACTGAACTATGTAAGCCTGAACCCTCCTTAGTTAAAATGTCTTTGGGAATACAGGTTTCTGGTCATTTTTATGGGAAGGGCATATAGTAGTGTATTTTAGATATATGTTGTGAATGTATAGTATTTACATTGTAGTTCCATTATTGCATGAGACAGTAAGTTTTGTTGTCACTATCCTCTCTGCAGTAAAGTTAGCTGCTGAATCGATCCCAGTGTAAAACGTCTTCCAAACATTCTACCTCTGCATAACCTAGCTCAGAAACATGTCTGCTTATCTTCCCAGAATGGCTAATCAAAGCGTAACAGCAGCAAACAGTTTGCTGCACAGTACATTTCTCCTGCATCAAGTTTGACGTCATCTGTCTCTTTGTGAGTTTATTGAAATATCTGTTGTCAAAACAAGCAGAAGACCTTGCAGACATTCGTTTTACACATTCCAACCATGGACAACAGTTTTTATATGGATGATTGCAGCTGTAACATTTATCATCTCAAATATGTTTTACTAACTTTCCAGCCATCAGAGTGATACCTAAAAATGTAAATAGTCTTACCTAAAACACTCAGTGCCTTTTCTCTGAGTTGTTGCCGTGGCACTCTTTTTACCAATGACACAAGCTGTTGATGAATGCTTCCAATGTCATCAAATGTAAGAACAGAGAAGGCATAGGAAGGGTTATGTGCAATGGTTTGGAGCTCTAATATGTCGGCAGTTTTCGTTCCAACACAGAAAGGAACAATTTTTTCCTTTTTTAGATCAGCAGCAGCTCTTGTAACATCATCTCGAGATCTTCCCCCAGTCAATAGGATCAGTATCTGAGGGACACCCTCCTTACACCGACTCCCTGAGGACTCTGCAAAAGCGTTCCTCCTCACATGGTTGAGAGCTGCACCAGTGTTTCGGGGTTGGCCCCCTTTATGGTTCAGCTGTCGGACTGCATTAAGAACGTCTTGTTTATCCATGTAAGTGTTGAGACTGAAATGTGTCTGTTCATCTTGGCTGTACTGGACCACAGAAACACGGTCCTTGTTTTCACCAACACTGAGTGTTTCTACTACTTGTTGGACAAAGGTTTTCATTGCTGGGAAGCCACTCAGTGCATCATCTGATCCGTCCAACAGAAATACAAT
Organism: Girardinichthys multiradiatus; assembly: GCF_021462225.1. NCBI lineage: Eukaryota > Metazoa > Chordata > Actinopteri > Cyprinodontiformes > Goodeidae > Girardinichthys > Girardinichthys multiradiatus. The sequence goes on along the minus strand of NC_061800.1, from coordinate 48,726,148 downwards.
GTCTCTTTGAGGAGCCTCTAGTTCAACTAGAAGAGAAGGCAGGTTTTACAGTTAGACATGAGATAAAGAAACTCAAAGCTGTTGTGCCTCAAACATTTAGCAAAGCCAAACAAGTAAAGAGTGAAATTTTAGGAAGCTTTTGCAGTAAAAAACAAATTCAATGGTTAAATACTTTGGGCAGATGCTTGATCGAGAAGAATATTGGGAAACTTAAGGGGAATATTCCTCTTTCTCAAATTAAAGGTGGAGAAAAGGAAATAAATATTTTTAGAATAATAAACAGTCAATGATGTCTTTATCATTGGCTCAAGGAAGAGCTACAAAAGCAAGAGGAATCCTTTCCAAGATTCAAGAAGAGAACTGATGAGAGCCAAATGAGAGACGATGCAACCTAGATGTTGCATCTTCCAAGAGAAACGTATATAGCAAAATTCTTAGAAGATGAAGCAGGTTCATCAGCATTCAAACTCTGCAGGATCTCTGGTAGAAGCACACAAACAAGGAGTCTGTAAATCTCAGCTATGAATCTCTGACACTTCTTACCCACGCCAAAAGGAAGCTGAAATTGTATTTCGGTCTTGATGAATGCAGCCACCTCAGGCTGAATGGACAGAAGTTCACTGAAGACGGGAAAGTAGAAAATAAATCTGGAGGAGGAGGAAATTTTCTCAAGTTCCTCCTGGTCAGCAGTTTTCATTCCAATGGCAAAGGAAAAAACGGCAATTTGTTTTAGGTCCAAAGCAGCTCTGGAAACGTCGTCACTAGATGCGCCACCAGTCAGTAAAACCAAAACCTGAGGAACTCTCTCCAGGTGTCTGCTGCCAGAGGAGCCTGAGAAAACATGGTTTTGCACAAACTGCAGAGCAGCCCCAGTGTTTCGAGTTTTCCCTCCTTTATGTCGAAGAGCTCTGATGGCATAGATGACTGCCTTCCTGGTTTTGTGAGTTCTCAGGTTAAAGTAAGCTGTAGCATCATCGCTGTACTGTACAACAGCCAACCGAACGCTGCCTTCGCCAACGTCCAGTTCTTCTGCCATTCTTCTGACAAACTCTCGGAAAGCTGGAAGTCCATTTCTGGAGTCGTCTGAACCGTCAAGGAGAAACACTATGTCTCTCTTATTGCTGACTGGGTCAACTGGTTGATACATAGATAGAAAGAGTGGTTGTGAACTGTTGTAAGTTCAGGCATATTTATAAGCACGAGAAGGTAGAAAGTTCAGGATTTTCATCTTTATTCTCGGAACCGTGTTTTCATATGTTTGAGGTAACAGAGCAACAGAAAGATCAACGTAAATGATTAAAAATAAAAGAAAACAGTGCTGTGGTGTTCTAACGTGCATAATCATGAACTGAACAGAAACCACAGAAATATTCATGAGTTTTTCATTTTTCATTAGTCTTTGGTCTAAAAGAAGTTTCACTCCTCAGTAGTTTTTTAAGGAAATAAAATACCCTCATGTTGTGCTACAAAACATGTACATTTGGTGTTCTTACCTACTAAATCAGAGATTCCATTCTTGGTTTCCTGATTGTCTTTGTGTATGTTCAGTGCAGCAAGAACTTGTGTTTGGATCAAGTTTAATTTGGAGAAGTCGGTGACCTTGTATATGAAGCCAGGTTTAAATGCAATCATTTCCAAATCTGCAAGGTTAGCATCTCCCACTCCAACCCCGACTGCCACAATTTCATGTTCTTGAAGAGCAAACGCTGGTCCTTTCACGCTATCTGCAGATGGTTTGCTAGTTAGAATGATTAAAATCTGAGGCACTCCTTCTAGTCTTCTGCTGCCCATAGAGGACGTGAAGACCCTGTGTCTCACAAACTGGAGAGCTGCACCAACATTAAGTCGCCTCCCCCCTTTGTGCTCTAAATTATCAATGGCATTCAAGTTGTCGTTCTTTGTCTTGTGGGAATTTAGATGAAAGTTGACCTTGGTGCTATCAGCGAACTGAACCACAGACACTCTGTCAAGACCTTTGTCAACATAGAGGTGTTCCACTATGAGTTTAACAAAGCGCTTTATGTCTGTGAATCCGTCTCTGGTGTTATCAGAGCCATCCAGCAGGAACACAATATCTCTTTCTACAGCATCATTTTGCACTATGACACAAATAAAATTCAGTTATTCTAAACGAGCAGCAAAACATCAGAAAAAGCCATTTTTCACACAAAGGCCTCAGCACACAAAGAAGGAAAGTTGTCTGTCTTACCTTGCTGCAGGGTGACTGCAAGCTGGTCCTTTGGCAAGGTAACATAGGTGTTGACCTTTGGTGGTATGGTGCCAAGTTCACTAAATTCCTTCACGTTAAAAGCGAAGGATGGGTTGTGTGAAATAGCCTCAATCTGCCTCTTGTCTGCATTCTTGACACCAACACCAAACGGTACAACTCCGTCTGTCTTCAGTTCACCAGCAGGTTCTTTTACACTATCCATGGATCTGTCTGCAGCCAAAACAATCAGAAACTGAGGGACGTTTTGAGCAGCCCGACTACCGTGGCTGTCAGACATGGCGGTGGCCTTCATGTATCTGAGAGCCGCTCCGGTGTTCAGGCTGCGTCCGCCAGCCAAAACCATCCCTCTCACAGCTCTTATCACCTCCTCTTTGGTTTGATATGTGTTGAGGTAGAAGACTGGAGTGGGAGTCTCACTGTGCTGAACCACTGTGACGCGTACTCTGTCAATCCCAATGTCAAGTGGTTCAATCACTTTGAGGATGAAATCCCGGATGTAGGGAAAATCTGCCCGAACACTGTCTGTGCCATCAATCAGGAAAGCAACATCTCTTTCAGCTCCATCTGAAGGCAAGCAAAGAAAATGAATTTTACACGGTGAGCAAAAACATCTGACATTTATATGCGTAAAAAACATTTCAATGTTAGAAAAAGGGAAATGGGACACTAACCTGTTTCATCGACTGTGTCACCAACCGTGGTTATTAGACTAGGCATGATATCGTCGGCCATGGCTGGTAGGTCTGAAAAGCTTCTTCCATGATAAGCCAAATTTGGAACAAATGCAATTTTTTGCATTTCCTCTTTGTCTGCTTGCCCAGAACTAACAGTGAATGTCAAAATGTTTTCCAAAGCCAATCTATCAGCCTCACTTCTAGCATTATCTTGGGGTGGGCCACCTGTGATCAGGATCAACACTTGCACGGCTTTCTGGAGCTTGCGTGACCCAGCTGTTGTTTGGAACATGTTGTTCATAGCGTAGTTCATAGCAGCTCCTGTATTCAGCACTGAGCCCCCAGTCAGCCTGAGTTGAGAGATCTTGTCCACGACATCTTGCTTGTTGTTGTAGGTGTTCAGGTAAAATTCAATTCTTGGTTGTTCTGCAAACTGCATGAGGCCAATCTGGACCCGGTCAGGGCTTATGTCCAGCTGGTTGACAATGTTGATCATGAGGTCTCTCACAAAGGGCAAGTTATTGCTACCGATGTAGTTCGATCCATCCACAAGGAACACGATGTCTCGAAACACTCTCTGCATCTGCGCTGTGGTGACCAAAAAGAAAACTGTTATGTCCAGGGCCATTTATCTACCTTTGGTAACAGCAACATCTCATGAGTCAGAGGTGAACAGTTGTGGTCCTCAATTGTGTCCAACATGTTTTAGGTACCTGGCTAAAACACACTTGATGATAAAAATCATTTAGTCGGTATTTATTATGTCTTTGTCTTGTGTTTGGACACTATTTACGATCACATGTTCTGGACAAAATCAGAGAACATGACAAACTCGGGATCCTTTAGGCCCAAGTGAGAATCATAAGCCAAATTATTGTATGAATTTGATGTGGTATGAATAAAACAATTGAACTGCATTGAAATGCATCTATGTTTGGTACCTTCAACACTCAAAGGAAAAGAGCCACATAGATGTGTTAAAACTGGAAAACAACCGTAGAATTTCTATCAGGTTTCAGATCACCTACATTTGTGTTGTTTCCTTTTTATTGGCTTAAAAGTAACAGTTTGTATGTAGTGATCAAAGCTCAGAAAGATCGTTAAAGTATTGATCAGGACGAGGAGTTACCTGGGTCCGTGGGTGTTTCAATCACCATTGTCCCAGACAGAGTGGAGAGGGCATCAGTTATTTCCCTGCCGTTGCGAAACAGTTGCCTGAAGTCCTTTGCCATGAACACCACTCTGTCAGAAAAGGCGATCTTCTTCAGCTCTTCATCAGCAGCCGCCCTGGAGCCTGCAGCCAGAGTCAGTACGCCCATTCGCTGCAGGGCCTGAGCCGGTCCCTCCACGCTGTCACTGGACTTTTTACTGACAATAAGCATCACAAGCTGGGAAACGCCCTGGCTGAGACGGCTGCCTTTGTCAGCTTTCAACATGCTCTGCTGCACAAAGTTTAAGGCAGCTCCGATGTTGATGTTCTGTCCCTGTCTCGGTCTGAGAGCAGTCAAACCAGCGATCAAGGACTCCTTGGTTCCGTGGCCGTTGAGGTCCATCACCAGTCTTGGATCAGTGGTAAACTGGGCAATACCCACTTGGACTGCATCTGGACCGATTTCCCTGGTGCTGACGAACCGTCTGATGAATTCACGCACATTGTTGATGACCGCTGTTCCCATTGTGCTGTCTATCAGGAAAATTATGTCTCGTCTTCCAACTGTTACAACTGAAAACAGAAATGATTCAAAGTAATGTTTATCTTAACATACATTTACTTTAAAGTCCTATAATGAGTTGATAAAAAATAAATTTCTATAACTGTAGAAGTAACTTGAAGTTGAATAAGGCTGTAAAGTGAGATTTGTTTATTTGTGTTTCAGTTTTTTATTTTGAAAGGTGTTGGCTGACTTTCACTTTGTCATTATGAATAAAAAAGTAACTGAGTCTTGGTGTGCTCAAATGGTGAAACGTTGGATTAAAGCTGTAATGTGCACGTGTATTATTGTTTTCTTCTTATTTTGGGTGCTTTTTACCTCGCATTCCTTTGTCATTTAATTTTGGATTCAGTGACCATCCTCTGGTTCTTCAGGACAGAAGAGTCAGGATGACTGCATTCTCATTTAGCACTAATGTGCTATGTCGGCTATTTTCAGAACCTATACAACCCTGGTGTTTTATACCTGCTGGCTGATTAAAAGAGTACACCTTCTACAGACCAGCCGCCAGTCTGAGATTTTATTTCAAATCTTTAATAGGTCCCTGAGATGTTACACTTTAGGCCAATTACTGTCAAATTATTCAGATTTGCCCAAAATATTTTTCTTTTTTGATTAGTTATCCTGAAAATTGATTATAGTAGTTGTATTAGTGACACTGCAAAGGCAACTATTAGACTGAACTAAACTTAGGGCAAAATGTAAGGATATTTGGGTTTGGTTGATTACTTCTCTGTTGAAACAGTGCTTCTTGGCAGTAAATCGTAGATAGTTGGAACGTCTGTTTATTTCTCCTTAAATAGTGCCTCACTTGTAAGGCAAATGCAGTTGTAGGTTGAGCTGCAAAGCTGATTGTGTGGTTTGTGATCACAAAACCCTTGCCACATCCCATTACATTAAATGAAAAACAAATTTCTAACATGTCTTGTTTCTTCAAACTTCAATCATTAGATTTAAAGAGTGACACCCAACAGAGGAATAGCAAAATAAACCTTTTCAGGGAAGAGTTGGGAAGTTTTAATGTGTTTAACCCTCATTCTCAGCTGAAGCCACTAATGCATTTTCTTCCAGATGTGGTATCATTTAAAGGAAACAAACATGCCTTCCAGAGATATAAGATTTATTGCCAAGAGGCTTTATTACATGAAACAAATATTTGACATGGCTTTCAGACCATTGTTTTTTTTACTGTTAAAGCTGTTGGAGATGGTTCTGCTTTTCTGTGGCAGTACAGTAATTTGTCCACACAACAGTCGTACAGTGAGTTGAGGGCAGGGAGCGGCGTGCTGTCATCACTGAATCTGCATCTTCTCCCTGTGCATGCAAGAGTTCTCTCTAGGTAATCTGACTTCCTCCCACAGTCCAAAATATGACTGTTAGGTTAACTGGTCTCTCTAAATTGCCTTCAGGTTTAAATGTGTGTGCATGGTTGTTTGTCCTGTAATGGACTGGAGACCCCGCCTCTCACCCAGTGAACCCAGGAGATAGACACCAGGCCCCCCACGACCCTGCAAAGACAAGAGGGTATGGAGGATGGATGGAGGGATTCATGCACACTAAATCCAAAACATCTGTGGATGTTGCATTGATCTCTGATCTCTGTCAGCCGATCACACCAAGCCTCTGAAGTTGATTTTTATTTTCTAGCTCTCGCTGGGACTCTAAACTCCCTGTTATAAACCCTATGATTACAATCACGGCTCCATATCAGTCCTCCTCCTCACTGCTCAACGTTTAACTGATTTAGAGACATGCTGCATTCAGACTGCACTCTATTGAATCGGTATTTTCTTCAAGAGAAAAGAGAAGGGAACTCAAACATCTGCAAATAGCTGGTCACATAAAATGACAGTTCCTAATATTAGCATCTAAAATCCTGAACGAAACCGCAAAAAAAAGAAAGATGCCATTTATCTCAATATCAAGACGGGAGACCATCATTATAGGCCCTCAGCCGACCTGTCTGCAGTGAGAAAACAGGAAGTGGACGCATTTTGTCAACGGTTTCTTTGTTTGTACCAGGTTGGTTTGAAAGCAGTTGATGCATCAATTAAAATGTTCATGGGTAACATAATATTAATGTTGTATTCAAAGAGAAATTATTGTTGTTACCTTAAAAGAAATGATCAAAATGAAACTGCAGTCATGAATAGATATGTGAAACAGCAGCTTTAGGCAGGATTAGTTTTAATTGGTTCTGTACCCAGAACCTCTGAAATCCTGTTATCATTGATCTTTGCTCCAGGATAACCTACCTGTATCTGACACACATTTTATCAAACCTCCAGGGTTCTTTAATTACCCGTTCCCAACCTCAGAACCCCACCAACACTTTAAGAAGTTACATACCTTCAGCGAACTCATTCTCAAATATAATGGAGCGCATTGCCAAGCCGGTAATGTAGCCAATGAGCGGATCATCAGTGGTTGTCAATGTTCTGAAACTGTCAGCTTTCAGGACAAAACTTTTATCTGTGGCCACCTCTTCCAGATCTGCAGCAGCATCGTCACCAATCGGCACCCCTAAGGTGGCCACACCAGCCCTCATGAGGGCCCGGTGACCCGCACCAGTGTCATCACTGGATACTGTTGCACTGATGATCACCAAAACCTGGGGTGCGCCCTCTTCTGCCCTGCCTCCGACCGACTCTCTCAACAGACTCTCAGCCACTTCCTCCAGGGCAGCCCCCAGGTTCGATTCATCACCACCTGAGTAGGTCAGGCCCTTCACCGCTTCCAGGACTGAAGATTTCTCATAATAGCTATTCAGAAAGAATTTTATTTCTGGGTCGTTGTCATACTGGACCAAGGCCACCCTAATTTCATCCCTGCCCACAGAGAGTCGCTCAATGACTCTCGTAACCCAATCACGCACATAGGGGAAGTTAGCTGCTCCAACGTTCTGTGATCCATCAATTAAGAATATTAGGTCAGCTGAATCTGGTGCTTTAAGGAGAGAAAGAGAAAAACAGAACAAAATGGAAATAGTGAAAGCAAATAATTTAGTGAGACAGTGGAAAAGACATCAATCAAGGAACTCAAGTTAGCAAATCATTGCTTGTGTGGAGTAACAGTCAGAGTGAATGAATCAACATTACAAAACACATTATACTGCATGTAGGCTGAACCAAGGAGGATTCCCAAAGTCTTTCATTTTATCAGTCCTAGTGAGACATATTAATGATATTAGTGTGTTGGTATCTTTACGTCTCTCTAAGTTACCAACACACCTCTAAAAGAACTAAAACAAACTTTTTTCAGATTTGTTTCTATTAATCTTACAGATGCAATAAAAAACCAAGAACAAAAAAGTCCCTCACGTGTAATGTGTTATAAAACACTCCAAAAATGCAGGAGAAACTTTGAGTCCCTTCCCCTTCTAAATATTATTATTAGAACTTACAAGTAAATGTAAAAACGATGCCTTATTCTTGAAATCCAACCTGAAACTTTTTCATGTTTGCTCTTTAGGTGTTTCAGTTCTGGAACCTCCCAGTAAGTTCTCAACTCTAACTGTTGGTGACCCGACTGCTGAGGTTCTACAGGTTCTATGAGGAAAAAAAAATCTGTTAAAAACGTTCTGTCACTGGTTGCCATGGTGATTCCCCTTTAAGTGTGGGGTGTGAGGGACTCAAAGAAATGCAGCCATATTCATATTTTGATGTAAAAAATGTGGAGATAAAAATATATTAGAGATAAAACTGAATTATTGAAAGTGTGTGAAATCATTTAAAACTAAAGTTTGTGATTATTATGATTATAGTCAACAGGATAAACATCCCCAGTAAAATGCTACAGAAACATTTAGGTTCTAGTAAAACTCCTGAAATGTGTATAATGTGTCTCTCAGGTCAGCTCCATTGAGTTCAGCCATCCCATGCAGACTCTTGTTACAGACCTAAGGTGAAGGGACCAGTCATGAACCAGTGGACCATCCTTGGAACCTGTATGATTACAGCACCTGAAAACTCATTAAATCTAATTTCATAAATTATTTATCAGTTTAGGTGATGTTTCATTTATAATCCCATTTCTTTCCAGTGATAACGCATATTTGGACTTTTTACATCAAATCATAATGGCCCAGATGATGGCCCCATCAACTGGCCATCTTCCAGTACTACATCAGGTTAGGGATGATTCCCAACAGGTTCATAACTGTTTCAAATACAGAGTATTGAACATGTTTCACATAGACATTGTGACTGATAAAGACAGACAAACATGTGCAGGACACGTAAGCAGTGGTGCATGGTTAGCCATGGTTAAAAGCTCGATGACTGATATTGGGTGGTGATGTTTTCAAGACAAATAGCATCCAGGAAATCAGGCTTCCTTCCAAAGGTTTGTTGGATTAAAATGTGTTAATCTGAGGCATTTGTCATCATTTTTCTCTTTAAGATCTCTTCAAACTAAAACGTCGTCAATAAAAGGTCAACTTGCTTCTGGCACACCACAGGGATTAGTCATCTGGTTGCTTCTCTTCTCGTTTTAATTAAAATCATTTCTCAAGGACACCTCGTAATTTCTTGCTGAATAACATTTAACTAGATTTCAGAAAAACTTCACAGCCTTTCTCATAACGTGTTGTTCTGGCAAACAATCTTGTCTAGCTCAATACTTTCTTCAACCCAGTGATGATAAATCACAATTCATTCAATTTGAAAGATTTTATACATACATGTTCCTGTAGGGATTTTTAAAGTATTAGAGCTAAATAGCAAAGTGTAAGAAAAAGGCTGGTCGCATTACATAATACAACCACATTTTATAACAGTGTAATAGTTGCTTCCTAAAACGTACAGACTACTTTCCTTTCACATAAATGGTGAGCACAGGCCCTAAAAACACTGTTTAAGTCTCAGAAAGCAACTTTTAACATGAAAAAATTATCTTTAAATCTTGGAACGTAATTCTTAAGTTATGGAAAAGTAGCAACTAAATTCTAAAAAGTAACCACTAACTTCCAGGAGAGTAAAATGTATGTTACAAAAGTATTAAGTTACAAGAAACCCATTAATACCACCTAGTCTTTAAAAGTACCCTGTATATTCTGGGAAAGTAGTCTGTATGTCCCAGTTTCTAGGTTGTGGAAGTACCAAGTAAGCCTCAGAAGGTAACCTGTGAGTTCTGGAAGATAATTTGTAAGTCATAGTTCAATAAAGGTTCCGGAAAGTAACAGGTTACAAGTCACCTCATAATTACCCATGGTCCATAAAGGCATCCTTTAAGTTTCAGCAAAATGTAAGTTCCAGTAAAGTACCCTGTAACTTCCTGGAGAGTCGCATATACGTTCTGGGAGAAGGAGGTTAAAAGTAACTTCAGTGCACGGCTTGGTCCCAAAATTTCCCAAACGCATTCTGTAAGTTCTATAAAACTAACTGTTAGTTGCAGAAAGTAACCTGTTAGCTCCAGGAAAGTCTGAGTTGCAATATGCATCGCTGCCAAAAAGGTAGGTTAATTTTGCAGGTGCAAAGGTTATGGTGCCAAGACCAAATAAAAAACTTGGTGTTGTTAATATTTAGACCCCTGATCTCGTATGCAGCAGTGCCTTCCTGCACATGTGGGCAGGTTAGTATGGTAGGTGAGGTGGGACCATTTCTTTACCTGTCCCTTGTCCAGCCACTGGGGCCTCATTGACCAGAGGAGTGCCCCCCACACGGGTCACTGCACCGCAAATACTCACTACTAAATCTTGAATTATATCCCGCAACTTCAGAAAAGAGTCTACATTGAACACATGAGTTTCTTGTGGCTGGCTAGCCATCTCCCTGAGTTCCCAGTCCACCGCATCCTGAACTCCAACCACAAACATCTGCACGCCTGCCATCTGGAGCACCTTGGCCGGCTCTCCAACATCATCCTGCGATCGCCCGTCTGTCAGGACCACCACCACCTGGGCCACCCCTTCGGCTGCACGGCTTCCCGAAGCAGAGGTCAAATGTGTGCGGATCAGGAATTCCAGACCCAGGCCGGTCCGGGTGCCCCCGCCACGGTAAGACATGGCCTTGATGTGTCCCAGGACGTCCTGCATTGTTGGGTAGGTGTTGAGGTGGAACTCAGTTTGGGGCCTGCTATTGTACTGCGTGAGGGCAAACTTAAACCTCCCTCCTCCAACTTGGTGCAGAGATTTTATCAAGGTGTACAGAAAAGTCCTGACATGTTCAAAGTTCTCCTGCCCCATACTCCAGGATGAATCCACTAGAAAGTACACATCAGCTGCTGAGCCTTGTGCACAGTCTTCAGAGAAGAGTGTCAGAGGACAGAATACCAGTGAAAAGACACTTGGTGCATGGATCATATTTGTACATTTTACAACCAGCTTTACAACCAAGTCAGGAAATTAAAAATCTTACTAAAAACAAAGTGAAATGATTTGCCAAAGTTCTAAACCCTAAATGGAAATGGAAACAGACCACAGCTTGAGGTTGAGATCTCTTCCAAAATAGTTTTGGACCATTTTCCAGTTTTCTACCATTAACATAAACTCAGGACTAGAATTTTTTTTGTTTGTGGACAAAGTATTGTGTTTTTATTGACTTTAATTGGTTTGGCAGAATTGCTCCAAAATTGATGCAATAATTTCACACAAATCTGGTTTTGTTTGTTTTAGTTAGTTTAATTATCCTTGCTTTTCAGCCACTAGAAAGGTTTCAGATTCAAAATAAGCATGTAATAAAATGTTGAAATGCATGTTAGCAAATCATTGCATTCTGTTTTTAGGTAAAGTTGAAGTGGGAAAATAGGTTTGCTTGGTGAAAATGTAGAAAAAATAAACAGAGAAGGTTCAACTTACCTTCCTGAGCATCGAGTTTAAGGGGGAGTCCTGCAAAGAGGACCCCCAGGAGGGCACACAGGGGTAACAACCGATGCCTCCTCATCTTCAGGTGAAACTAGGAGGGCACCTGTGAACCCAAAACCAGAAAACCAGATCTGTAACGCATGAGTGCCATGTTTGTCGTATCGAATTAAAACCTGAGCAAAACAGAGCATTCACCTTTATTCTCTACAGCTGCTTTAAGTTTGTTTCAACTTAAATGTATTTGACACAAATGTAAACTGTCTCCTGTCTTTAATGCTTTTTGTGCTGATTTACTTTAGTAATAGAACTCGTAACCAGAGAAGAGATTATTTCTCAGCCTCTTCTGGAATATCCATTCACTTTTCATATCTACTAAATCCTTTTCAGGGCTGGAGAGAGGAAGCCCTCTGTCCAGGGGACACAAGGATTTACATGAGGACAACATGGACATGTTAATAAAGCTAGGTACCTAAAAGTATGCAGCTGAAATGCATTAAGACTGATACATAAAATAATCCATATTGGAAGGACGTTTTTTATGTGATTAAAAATAAATTATTACATACAAAGGATTACACCAAGTTATGTCTGCACACCCAGTTCTGTTGGAAACCTGCGGGAGCCTGCTCTTGGCAGGGAGTGAGACGCTGTACGTGTTTGCACACCCAGCAGAAAGGAGCAGAGGAGCAAAGAGGCTGCTTCTGTCACCTCCAAGTCTTCTCTCTGACCATCGTAGAAGAACGCATGGCCAAAGAAACCTCAGAGGTCAATGAATAAACATGTTCAACTAAATGTGTCCAAATGAATAAATGAACTGAGTTTTAACCTGTGTTGCCTGAGCAGATCCAGTTCTTGTGGACCACCACTAGCAACACTGATGTTCTGCAGCAGGATGTTTTTCTCAGTGTTAAACAGATGCCTGTAAGCATTCTGAGACATGTTTACAGCAGAGACAACACACACATGAACACACCAACACTAGTGATGCAGGCACACATCCAACAGCTTCAGGGACAGACACTAACAGCTACTGCATCCACGGACCTTCTAAGGCAAGATGGACTCTCCCCCATCAGCTCCTGCACAGACAGACATACTTCATCCAGGAAGCTCAGTCAAAACTCACCACGACTGCAACCTCATGACGCCTGATGGACTGACTAACTAACGAAGCCGGTAAAATCATAAAACACACAGAATCAGTTTGTTCTTGTTCTCTATAAACCACAGCAGGAAGAAGCTTTCCGTCCACCATCCCAGAGAAACCAAACCGGAAAATGTTCAACTAAATGTTAACATTGTTTCTGAGACCAGGAAAGGTCTGAATATGGTTTCTGAGCTCTTTGCTTGGTGAATTTAGTTTTTATGCTTTAGGTTCTGATTAAATGTTTCTATTACTGGTCAAGAAATGTTGCATAGTATACAGAGACTCCTCATACAAACTTTAATTAAAAATATAGAAAATATCATTTATTTTCTTTATCTAAACACCTTCTGAGTGTGGTTCTTCTGTGGTTAATGAAATGGGTTCACCAATCCTGACTTTAGATGTTTGTTTAGGCTGATTTTGGGCCGGATATTCGACATGGATCTTTCATTTTGACCTGGATTAATGCAAAGACTGGCTGACCCAAAACTGACGCAGTTCTCTAACAGTGAGCTTTGGAGATGTTTTTACCTTCCTGACCTTCCTCCTCACTGTTTAGAGGATAAACGTCTCCTCATCCAGGATTGGTCGTCTCATTTCCAGCTGTGATTCGTTGCTCTGACTTTTTTTTTGCCAGAAGCTGTTTTCTTGTTGCCTTCTCTTAATCTATGAAGGTCAATACATTTCAGCCTTATTTGAACTTCATGTGCTCTTGTCTTTCCCATTTTGAAAAGCAGCAGGGAAAAATGGGATTCTGCGTCACGTCATATTTAGACCTCAGGGAAACAGGAAGTCAGGTTCACTAAAGAGTAGTTCCTAAAAACTCAGCTCAACTTAAAAGTACAAATTAAAATGACTTTCAATGGATGATTTGATCAAAAACTCATTTTTTCCCAAATAAATAAACGTTTTTAATTTAAAGATGGCATTTTTCCAAATGCTTCCATGTGACATAAGTGCAGCTAACCAGCGTTTCATTTCATCTTCAGTTTTATTGATACGGATCTTTTAAGCTGGTCCTGATCAGTAGTTCTTCAGGCTTTCTATCATCATTTTTCTGTGGACATTATCACTCAGTTTCAGTACCTGAAACATTTTTTTAACCTGGTCTGAGAGAAATGAGCATGAATTGAATTTGGCTCCGAGGAGTGGCGCTCATCAGATCTCCCCTCCAAGCAGCCGATCAGGTTGTCCTTTAAACTGGTCCAGATCAACAGTTCTGAAGGTCTTTAAAGCTGCTTTTCCACTCATCGTCAGTCCAGTACCTGAACAGTTTCAGGGCTTTTTCTTAAGTGAATCTTTGAACTCTGACCTATGAGTCATTCAAGTATAATTCAATTAACAAAATAGTGTTGAGTGAATGAAAACCAATCAGCTCTCTTTGTTTCACCAGCAGTCTGTCACAAAGAAACAATTTGTGCAACTTTTTTTTTTTTTTTTTTTGAAAGCCAAGTTTTAGCTCCAATAAAATGTTTTTAAGACTCAAATAAAAACGAATTCTCAAAAATTAAGAAGCTGCTGGACCAAAGCTGAGGGAAAAAACAGCCTAAGACCTTCAGAGCATCTGAAGAACATGTGATCAAGACCACTTTACAACATTATATAAGAGTTTGGCTGCTTGGAGGGAAACTAGAAAGACACAAGGGCTGCATCAGGATGTTCTCACTATGTTAAGCTCCTTTGAAGAAGATCTGCTGAAGCCAACGTGCATAGATCAGTTTGGAAATGACTTGTCACTTTTGCATGAAACATCTCTCAACAAATGTGCAAGGCTCATCTGATAACCGAACAGCAGTCACTGAGTCAAACATAACTCCTCACTGCAGCTCCCTGGAAATCTAACTTGTATGAATCAACCGCAAAACCCCAGAGGAGTTGAACCCAGAACCCTCCCCGCCTCCTTCAGTTGGAAGGATGTGAGAAGACATGTGTGCTGCAGATGATGGAGGATCAATAATAAAGTTTAAAGAGGGAGGGGAGGGAGGCTGCTGCACACATCTGGACCGTGTTAGTCCGTCTGACACCTGACACATGTGCTCTCGGCCCAGAACAGCCAATCAAAGCTGACACTCATGAAGGATTAAGAGAGGACAATAATCTGCATAGGCAGAAAACTATTTTCACTAGTCTGTTTTTCTCCTGTTTGCATATCAGTTCACATGTGATCCAGTGTTTTCCTCATGGTTGCTCCCTAATGTGTAGTTCTCCGAGACCATAAAACTCCTCCAACATTCCAGACATCTGTGCTGCATCAAGCAGAAAAACATGGAAAATTGGAAACTGGAGTCACCATAAAACACACAAATGCTGATCTATGCTGCATATCTTACAGTTATTTATTAAGCCTCCTCCTGATTTCACATTGCCAAGGACAATGTCCCCAAATGAACACATTAAACCATATTTGGGAAAAACTTCAAGTTTCCTTTTGCTTCTGTTATTGAAGTGCATCGTAGAAACAGTACAGCGGCTCAAAGAATCTCAGAACGACTCATTTTAATCAAGTCCGAAACTCCCACCCACCGGGGGCAGTCTAACAGTGGAGGTGGGAGATTCATGAGTCACACCTGGCCCAGTAAAACCAGTCAGCCCACCAACACCTTCCAAGCATTCTTTCAGTCATTAAACCAAACCTGGCCAGGGCTTTGGAAAACACCGTTCTCACATATTCCACTCCAGAGCTCATTCCAGGGAGTGGCTTCTTCTGCTGCTGTGGAAACATCTACCCATCAGACTAATTATCATTAGAGCCTTTTACTGCTGCACTGCCCAAAGGATTCCTCATTAAATCCAAAGATTGTACTAGAAGACCACACTAAAAGAAACCACTCATGCATTGTGCTTCACAGGTTTAGACATGCATAAAGGTGCATCTCTGCTGGGAACAAATCTCATATCATAGGTGTCTGCAGCTTCTCCTCAAGCTGTTCATTCTTGCGTCCATAATTTATCTTTAGCTAAAATCAAAAACAGAAAACAGGTTTTTAGGATCTGAATAGAAAGATGACACACACCCGTTCCTTCTTTCTCCTAACCTCTTGCCCTTGAAGCACTCTCACCGCTTAAGTATAGGTTTCAGTCGGAGTGCTAAATGCACGCTGTCGTATGTTTACGGGGTATAAGCCGAAAACCTTGCACAGAGCTGCAATTATCACAGCCATCATGAGTTCACATGTTAGGATCTGAAACTCTGCGCTATTTCTACAACATGCACTGCAACCCGTCTCTGCAACAAATGCCACATCAGGACTAAAACTTACCCTGAGTTGAAGCAGATACTCCACCGTATTTATTTTTGAAGAATAAAGATAATGAGCTATGAAAAATGACTGCAAGCTGGACTTTTGGTCATTATCCTCCTGGTAAAATCCTCTCATTGGCTTTTTCCAGCACTTCCCTTGGGAAGGAGGCTGAGCAGAGCAGTGATGAGGACAAAGATAGGAGATGCAGACACAGAGAGGTCCTGAGTGAAGGGACAAATGGTTGAGACAGAAGAACACAAACAGCCTCCCGGTCTCCAACCAGAGGAGGTGTGGTGCAGAGTCTACTGCTGGGATGGGACAAACTTCCAAACTGCTGCCCTCTCCTCCCACTTTCTCTGAAGCAAGGAGGGGAAAAATCTACCGGGGGGTGGGGGTAAATGAAACCCAGAAACATTTCCCTGTTTGGTGTGGATCTGAGCAGAGGAAAGGATGATGTCAAAAAGCCAGAGTGGGCTTTTCTGCTTACCTTTTCAGTCCCTCTCTGCTCTACCTCAATTAATAAGAATATGGGATATTCCTTTTAGGACAATTCCTAATTTCATTAAACCTGGATTACAAGAAGTATGATAAATCAACCAGTAGCAGGAGCTGATAACGTCTCACCATGTGCTGATGAACAGTTCATCATCGCGAAAAGGAATGTTCCTGACAGAGAACTGGCAGAGTGCCGGAGTCTGAACGCTGATGAGAAACATCTGTGTCGCATCTGATCGAGATATTGCATCAGATAAAACATGATCTTCATGGAGAGTTTAAAACCTGCAAGCAGTGAAGCACAAATAAAAAAACTAAATCCCTCTTTGCAACAAACAAGAGAACCAATGAAGAACATACTTGGAAAAAGTGTAACATAAATGAAGTTAACCGAGACCAGAGAGAGAACCACTAAATCTCTGGAACAATGTTCTTTGGACACATAAAACCAAAGATGTCTGGCCATAATATGAAGCTTCCTGAGAAAGCCAAGGACAGCATATCAGACACCAAACACTGGTACTGACTGCACACATGGTGGTGGAGGGGTGATGGTATGGGCTTGTTTTGCAGCCTTGGGATGTGGGCTCCTTGCAGTCATTCAGTGGACCATGAACTCCTATGCTTACCAAAATATTCAGGGTCAGATATGAGTCCAGCTGAAGCCTGGTCCGAACTGGGTCATCAACAGAACCATGATCCCAAACACAGCGGCAGATCTACAACAGAATAGCCGAAAATGAAAGGAATCAAGGTACTACAATGACCTAGTTAAAGTCCAGATCTCTGCCTGATGCTGTGGTGGGACCTTCAGAGAGCTGCAGATGTTCCAGTTTGGTTTCAGCTTTATTTAATAAATAATGACATCATGGAATCTGTTTGGGGTCTGTCCACTTAAGGTTGAGTTGAATTTGTTTTACATTTTCTCCCATTAAAACCACAAACCTCAGTGTGTTACTGGGATGTTGTGTGACAGACCAACACAAAGAAGTGCAAGACAATGAAGTGAAGGAAAAAATCTGAAAAGCGCAGATGCAGTATGTGTCTGTATTCAGCACATAAAGTAATAGTTTCTAGAGCCAATAAAACCATCCATCCATTTTCTATACCTGCTTCTTCCCTATCGGGTCACAGGGCGGCTGGTGCCGATATCCAGCAGTCTACGGGCGAGAGGCGGGGTCACCCTGGACAGGTCGCTAGTCCATCGCAGGGCAACACAGAGACACACAGGACAAACAACCATGCACACACTCACTCACTCACACCTGAGGGCAATTTAGAGAGACCAATTAATCTAATGGTCATGTTTTTGGACTGTGGGAGGAAGCCAGAGTACCTGGAGAAAACCCATGCATGAAAAAGGAGTACCTGTAAACTCCATGCAGAAAGACCCCCGGCTGGGAGTCGAACCAAGGACTTTCTTGCATCGAGACAATA
This sequence comes from Girardinichthys multiradiatus, assembly GCF_021462225.1. Taxonomy (NCBI): domain Eukaryota; kingdom Metazoa; phylum Chordata; class Actinopteri; order Cyprinodontiformes; family Goodeidae; genus Girardinichthys; species Girardinichthys multiradiatus. The sequence continues at coordinate 48,708,409 of NC_061800.1, read as the reverse complement.
ATGGTATCAACTGCGCCACCATGCAGCCCCCAATAAACCACCCTTGCTATATTTTGATCTAAACTATCTCGTATCTCTGGCTGTATGTTCAGGGTGGTTCTCCTGCTGGAAGATGAACCTCCACCCCAGCCTCAGGCCTTTTTCCAGGATGGTCCTGGATTTAGCTCCATCCATCTTCCTATCAACCCTGTCCAGTTACCCTGTCTCTGCTGAAGAAAAGCTTTCCCACAGCATGATGCTGCCATCACCATGTTGCACTGTGGGGATGCCATGTTCATAGTGAAGCCACACCTTGGAAATTGTTGAGATGTAAAAATATTTGAAAATAATTTCCTCCTCACAGATCAGCAGCACTTTGTATCAGTCTGTCCCCTAAAATATCAATAAAATCCTTTAAAGTTTATTTTAATGTGACACACTGTGCAATGTTTAAAGAGTGAAAACACCTTTGCAAGGCATTGTGTGTTTATTTAATAATGAGGTAATACTGAATAATTCAAAATACTAAATACCCAAATAGTGTTGCAAAAAATAGACTATGAGTTTTTCTTTCCACAGCTGCTGGTTTTAAAACATATCTTCCTGAAGAAAATGGTTAATAACTGTTAGTGTTTCAGTGCAAACGCTGGGTAAAAAGCTTCGGCAGATCAGAGCCCTCAGACAGCACATAAAGACACAGGATTCATCAGATGCTGTTTAACAACTTTAACGTTTGGCCCAATTCTCATACATTTGCCCAAAGAAATGAAAGAAAATAGGGACATTTCCCAGAAAGCATGTCGGTCTGTTGCAGTTTGGTAAAAAGAAGAAAACCGACAGAACAAATAAATGTGGCTGGGACAAGATAAGCTGCTGATGTTCTTCTGGACAGAAAACGTTTAACAAAAGTTTTAACAAAACCACCAACCGACTGGGAATAATTCCAACATATTTGCATGAAGCCTTTATTTGTGTTTAAAAGGTTTTGCTCATTTCATGGATTTGTCTTTGGTCAACAATGGTATGTTCATGTATACATGTGAACATCTGTGTATGTTTGAGATTGTTTTATGATACATACAGCGGACTGCACCAGGTTCTGAACGCCAACAGGACAACCCTTGCAGCAGCACTTACTGAGAAACTATAAAAAAAAGCCTCGGCCCGGCCCAGACAGAGAGAAGAACCTTTTCCTGTCAGGGAGCATTTGTACCGAGAGGTCAGCAGGATGGGAAGGTCACTTTCCCAACAAACCACTTGTGGATCAGAGCTGAAAGTCTAAAACCAGAGGGAGATAGCTGAATGGACGACCATGTCAGGGTTGATTAAACTGTCTGCAGCATATGGAAGTGTTTAGAACAGTGGCCCAGTTCTTCCATGTTCTGTTGTCTGAGGCCCAGTATTCAACCCGCCATATTTCCTGCACAGCTCTACACTGTTATGACGTTGCTAGGAAACCACAGCTGCAGCTTTGAGGGGAAAACATGAGCAGTGATAAGCACCTGGACCATCCTGCCAGAATAATGGAGAAATACCCCAAAACTCAGAACGACAAGGAAAACTCAGTGACACAGTGACAGAGTCTGTGGTTTAATGCATTTTTATGTATATTAAACATTAAATGAACGTTAGGAGGTAAATTGTTCCTTCATCTCATAAACATGTAGAGTACTGTGGTAATGCCTGATTTCTTTCCTGCCATGCAGGGTGCTCATGTTTAACAGTTTTCAGACTTTCAGGAGCTTTCTTTGAACTTCATGCTTTTAAACAGCTTCAGTCCAGTACCAGAACACTTTTAGAGAAAGATGTTTGTAGAGTCACTGAACTCTGGCCTGTGAATCACCGAGAAATAAAAAGGCTCCTAAACTCAAAGCATAAGCAAATGTTTCAGCCAATCTCTTCAGAAAGCTCCTTGTTGGAGATAAAATAGTCTTCTGTGATCGTAGAGAAATTGGAACACGATGCTGGTAGTACGTGTATACAAGTTTTTGCTTCATATCCAGTGTAAGACCACCATGTGCTCAGCACAATTTTAACAAACCTTTTGAAAGCAGCTGAATTGCCGTAAATCTAAAAACCTTCATTCTCAGGGCAATCACGATCCTGCAATCATCTTAGTAATCAACAAACAAGAATTTTGCATTTTGTAGGTCCGTTCTCTCCAGCAGACAGCCCAGATCAAACCGATTTGGGTGTTGACCGGACCAATGCAGTAAGAAGATTCTCCACATCTTAGATATGCTGCCATCACACTCCAGCCAGTTCCTCGATCGCTGCTACCACCACAATAAACCCCCACGCTCTAGAACAAGTAATGAAGCAAAGCAGTAGGCTGCCATACATCAGTCTTAATCTGAAGGGGTCCTGAGACATTTTCCATGTGTAGTCATGTGAAAAAATTAGGCCACTGCAAAAAATAAATAAATATTCAGTTCTTTCAGGAAATCTTAAATTGATGTCTGATCTTTTTTTCATTTATCTTTGGAAAATACAGTGATTTAGTTCTATTTAAACACTGAAACTCAACCTTGTTTTACTCATTAAGCAAAAAATATGAACACTAAGAGCCCAAGGAAAAGTTAGGACACCCTACTTCCTGACAGGTCCCCTATTGACTGAAATAACTTTATTGGGAAGCATCTTGTTTTGTCCCACTCCTCACTGTCAGCTGCGAGATGTTTGAAAGGTTGTCTGTTCTGGTGTCCAAATCATTTGACACTCATCTTGTCACGATTTTCAGGGGTTTGGATTTTCTTGTGTGTACTCTTGACCACGTCTTTACTGTTTACTTTCTCCTTTAGTTGTTTTCCTTATTAGTCTATTCTTCTGTTCCCCTTTTAATTTTCTCATTATCACTGAAAAGCACAGTGGAGGGCAATAATTCTGTTTCTGCCCCTTCACAATTTGATTCTTTTGTTCATAGTGTTTCTTCATCATTGCGTGATGCATTAAACAATGCAGCCCCCCTGAAAAAGAAGGTAATCATTCATAGGAGGCTAGGTCCTTGGTTTAATTCAGAGCTGCATACTTTAAAGCACAATGTTAGAAAATTGGAGAGAAAATGGCGCTCTACACACCTAGAGGATTCCTACTTAATCTGGAAAAATAGCCTACTGTTGTATAAAAAGACACTTCACCAAGCTAGAACAGTTTATTTCTCATCATTAATAGAAGAGAACAAGAATAATCCTAGGTTTCTCTTTAGTACAGTTGCTAAACTTACACAGAGTCATAGCTCTGTTGAGCCATCCATTCCCTTAGCTCTTAGCAGTCATGACTTTATGGGATTCTTCTTAAATAAAATTGATTCTATTAAAAATAAAATCTTTGACATACTCCTGAAGATGATTACTTCATCCTCAGCAAGTGAGACAACATTGGAAATAACTGCAGAACCTGATTTGTGTTTGGACTGTTCTGATCCTGTGGAGCTTCCTGAGTTATCAGAAATATTAGCTTCATCTAAACCTTCAACTTGTATGTTAGACCCAATCCCAACCAAATTATTTAAGGAAGTGTTCCCTCTGATTACCAGCCCCATTTTAGATATGATTAATATATCTTTAGTAAATGGATCAGAACCACAGGCTTTTAAGGTAGCTGTAATTAAACCTTTACTTAAGAAACCTTCGCTTGATCGAGATGATTTAATAAATTACAGACCTATATCCAATCTTCCATTCTTATCTAAAATTCATGAGAAAATAGTTGCTAATCAAATGTGTGAACATTTATACAGCAATGACCTGTTTGAAGAGTTTCAGTCAGGTTTCAGAGCTCATCATAGCACTGAAACAGCTCTGCTGAAAGTCACTAATGATATTCTTATGGCCTCAGATAATGGACTTGTGTCTGTTCTGGTTCTGTTAGATCTCAGTGCTGCATTTGATCCAGTCGATCATAATGTTCTCTTAGAAAGGCTGGAATATGCTGTAGGGATCAGGGGAACAGCGCTAGGCTGGTTTAAATCTTATCTGTCTGACAGACTCCAGTTTGTTCATGTAAATGATAAATCATCTTTAAACTCCAGAGTTAATTGTGGAGTACCACAGGGTTCAGTACTTGGGCCAATTCTCTTTACTATATATATGCTTCCAATAGGTCAAATTATCAGGCAGCATGGGATAAATGTTCACTGTTACGCTGATGACACTCAGCTTTACTTATCCATAAATCCTGATGAGTCTGTAATGGAAATTATTTTATTAAGTGTTCTAAAGTGTATGACCTTTAGGTTACCTCACTCCTCAGAACATCTGTGTTAGAGGAGGAAGCTGTAAAAGCCATTATCAGAAGTTTAATGGTTAAAACCCATCATTTAGGGTGATGCCTCAGGAATAGCCGATGGTTTGTTCCTAGATAACTTTGTCACCTCTGAACCCGAGGAGGGTCTAGGGCCATAAAACATAGACTCTTTGAATTTGAGATAACACTGTCATGTTTGATATAAATACTGTGTGTAAATGTTGATCGGGGCTCTGCTTCACTGACTAACCTCAGTGTCAGGGTCTTCAAATGCTTAATGCCTTTGAATAAAACGTATAAAGACAAATTCCGGATTTTCTCTTGTGAGTCAACTTCTACCCACTTTGATAAGAAAATTCCACAACAAGCCCAACCAGTTAGATAGACTACAAGCATGTCTTGAAGACATAAAAACCTGGATGAATTTAAATTTTCTGCTTCCAAATTCAGACAAGACAGAAGTTGTCGTCTTTGGACCGGAGTCTTTAAAAAAGAAACTGCTTAGTCAATCACTTAACCTGGATGGCATTAAATTGACCTCTGATAATAAAATAAAAAACCTTGGTGTTATTTTTGACCAGGACATGTCATTTAAATCCCATATTAAACAGGTTTCTAGGATTTCCTTCTTTCACCTCCAGAACATTGCCAAAATTAGAAATATCCTGTCCAGGAGTGACGCTGAAAAACTAGACCATGCATTTGTTACTTCAAGGCTGGACTATTGTAATTCTTTACTATCAGGATGTCCACAAAATGCAGTTAAAAGCTTCCAGCTGATTCAAAATGCTGCAGCAAGAGTTCTGATGAAAATTAAAAAGAGAGATCATATTTCTCCTATTTTAGCTTCCCTTCATTGGCTCCCTGTTAAATCCAGAATAGAATTTAAAATTCTCCTCCTCACATATAAAAAGATTCTGTTCCTTGCTCCTTGACTAATGTTTTGTTTTTGTCTCAGGTTGACTAAGCCTTGTTCTTGTGAGACATCAGAAGGAACTTTCAAACTGTTTTATGGACTCTGGATCCTTGTTTTTGTTCCGCTGGCAGCCTGATCAGATATTGTCCTCACAGCTTCATGCTAACGCTGTCCACCCTCCTCTAAACCTCTTTGAACTCACCTGCTACGCCGTGCTGCGTAGCCACCGCTCACCAGGATCACAACCTCTCTCCCTGGCGGACTTAACTCTACTTAATGTAAGCTTTCACCATAGAACATATTTGAGAATTTCAGTTGTGGTTTCTCACCTGCGTCCGTTTTCCTTTACAGTCTCCCTGCTACTTCAGTTCCCTGCACCGGAGTTCCAAAATAAAAGTTTTACTAAACGTTTCTCTGTTTCTTTGTATTTATCTGCATGTGGGTCAAGTCGGCCGTCAACAATATGACAGAACACTCAGGCCAGCCGGACCCCGCAGAAAAACTACGGAGAACTGTTTTGGAACATGGTCTGACGATTCAGGCGCATGATTCAACCCTCTGTTTGCTCCTAGAACAACAGCGACAGGTTAGTCAACAGCTTGGGGAGATGACGGCACTCTTGCAGCATACTTTAAGTATTAGAACTACCGCACCACTGGAGGCCGCTGCAGAGCCTTCGGTTACGCAGCGACTTCCGCATGGCCGAGACGTCACTTCCCCCTGCCCGGAGAAATTTTCCGGTGAGGTGGGAGGTTGTCGTGGATTTTTGTTACAATGTTCCTTAGTATTTAACCGTTACCCACAGTCTTTTCTCCATGATGATGCAAAGGTGTCTTATATTTTAAGGTTGTTATCTGGTAGGGCACACCGATGGGCAGAAGCAAGATTTACTAACTATAACCATTTTGGCTGCACTTACGAAGGATTTTTGAAGGATTTTAGATCCATTTTTGACCTTGAGATGGGTCAGACTGATGTGGCTCGTAGATTGTGTACGCTTAAACAACACAATCGACCGCTCACAGATTTTTCTATAGATTTTCAAACCTTAGCGGTTGTGTCTGGTTGGAATTCCAGCACACTGAAGTCAATGTTTTTTCAAGCTCTAGACGAAAATTTAAAGGATGAACTAGTATTACAGGAGGAGCCAGAGAACCTAGATGAGTATATTGATTTAGCACTCCGGTTGGATACCCGTATGCGGGAGAGGAGGCGAAACCGCGCTGAGCGGTTCTTTCTTAGAGTGCAGTCTTCTACCACTCACCAGATGCCGAGCCGGCCGGTACAGGCCTCAGGTCAGGCTGAGTCCGAGCCCATGCAGCTCGGTTGGGCTCGGTTGTCTAAGGATGAGAGAATTCATCGACGTGAGGCCTGGCAGTGTTTTTATTGCGGGTCGCCCGAGCATTTTGTTTTGGCTTGCCCGGTTCGGCCAAAAGGTCGGGTCCACCGGTTCTAGCATGGCGACCCGTGAACCAGAAGCCTCTTGGCATGCCCTCACGTTTCACCTTACCCGCCTCGTTAGTGGTAAATCAACAGAGCCTCACTTTTTCCGCCCTACTAGATTCAGGTTGTGAACTGAGCCTAATTGATCAAGACCTGGTAAAACATCATCAGATTAAGACTGAACCATTAACTATGCCACGTCAAGTTTTAGCCTTAGATGGCCGGACGATCCACAGCATAACCCATAGAACACTTCCCTTAGAATTGGTTTTATCTGGTAACCATAGGGAGCTCATCACCTGTTGGTTTTTCTCATCGTTCAGAGCTCTTTAGTGCTAGGTTTTCCTTGGTTGCAGCATCACAACCCGCATCTCAACTGGGCGGAGTTAAGGGTAGAGTCTTGGTCTACACAGTGTTTGTCATCCTGTCTCCAATCAGCTGTTCCACATAGTACTCCTGAGAGGGAGAGAGAGGTTGAACCCACCGATCTTGCTCAGATACCAACTGAGTATCATGACTTAAGTGCAGCTTTCAGCAAGTCTCGGGCTAAATCTCTCCCGGCACACCATCCTTCTGACTGCGCGATCGACCTTTTGTCGTGGGCTCCATTACCTTCCAGCCGTCTTTATAAGATCTCAGGACCGGAGAGGTTGGTAATGGAGAACTATATTAAGGAGTCATTCGCCTCAGGGATAATACGTCCATCTTCTTCTCCACTGGGAGCTGGGGGTTTTTTTGTTGGCAAGAAGGATGGATCCCTCCGTCCATGTATAGATTACAGGGGACTAAACGCCATCACGATCAAGAATAAGTACCCACTACCCCTGCTTTCATCAGCTTTTGAGCCAGTTTATGGTGCCACTATATTTACCAAGCTTGATCTTAGAAACGCTTACCACTTGGTTCGAATCCGCCAGGGAGATGAGTGGAAGACGGCTTTCAAGACCCCACTTGGACACTTTGAGTACCTTGTGATGCCATTTGGATTATGTAACGCACCTGCTGTTTTCCAAGCCCTTGTGAACGATGTGTTAAGGGACTTCCTGAATCTGTTCGTTTTTGTTTACCTCGATGACATTTTGGTCTACTCTAAGACTTCTGCAGAGCATCGTCAGCACATCTGGCTAGTCCTACAGCGCCTCTTAGAGAATCAGCTGTACGTGAAGGCCGAGAAGTGCGAATTCCACCAGTCTTCCATCAGCTTCCTGGGTTTCGTCCTTGAGGGTGGGCAGGTTCGCGCTGACCCCAACAAGATCAAGGCGGTGGAGGACTGGCCTATTCCAACAACTCGAAAGGAGCTACAACGTTTTCTTGGTTTTGCCAACTTTTACAGGAAGTTTGTTCTGAACTACAGCCAAACAGCCAGTCCCCTTACAGCCCTGACATCCTCCAAGGATCACCTGGACTACGGAGGCAGACAACGCATTCAACACCTTGAAAACTAAGTTCACCCATGCACCAGTACTCGTTCATCCGGATTCAGCTAAGCAGTTTGTCTTGGAGGTGGACGCTTCGGACACCGGGGGGGGGGGGGGGGGGGGGCGGTGCTCTCCCAACGCCAGGATCTCGACGCAAGACTCCATCCGTGTGCCTTTTTCTCTCGACGACTATCCACAGCAGAAATAAACTATGATGTAGGTGACAGAGAGCTCCTGGCTATAAAGCTCGCCTTGGAGGAGGTGAGGCACTGGTTGGAGGGCGCTGAACACCCTGTGCTGGTCTGGACAGACCACAGAAATGTATCATACACCCAGTCAGCAAAACGGTTAAATCCTAGACAATCACGTTGGTCTTTGTTCTTTTCTCGTTTTAATTTGTTGATTTCTTACAGACCTGGTACCAGAAATATAAAGCCCTGTCACGTCAATTCTCCACAAATGAGACGGAGGAATTAGCTGCACCTATCCTACCTCCTAGTTGCATGTTTGGAACCATGACCTGGGAGATTGAGGACTGTGTGCGGCAGGCCCTCCTTGCTGACCCGGGGCCAGGATCTGGACCACCTAATCGGATGTATGTGCCCGACGCCGTCCGGTCCGCCTCATTACCTGGTTTCATGCTTCAAGGTTTGCAGTCCACCCAGGAGCTAGTAGGACCATTGCCGCAATAACCAGATGTTTCTGGTGGCCCACTCTACATCGGGACGTTAAGGACTATGTATCTGCTTGTAGAACATGTGCTCAAAACAAAACATCAAATCGACCGCCTGCTGGCCTTCTACAACCACTGGATGTTCCACCTCGACCTTGGTCCCACATCACCGTGGATTTTGTTACTGGCCTTCCAGATTCTCATGGTATGACGACTATTATGACAATAGTGGATAGATTTTCTAAAGCCTGCCATCTTGTACCCCTCAGAAAACTACCATCCGCCTTCCAGACTGCCAAGCGTTTGGTCAAACACGTGTTTCGTTTGCATGGAATTCCCCAGAACGTGCTATCTGACCGGGGACCTCAGTTCACCGCCCAGGTATGGAGGGAATTCTGTGCAGCATTGGGGACAAAGGTTTCTCTAACTTCCGGTCACCATCCGCAAACCAATGGCCAAGTAGAGAGACTTAATCAGGAGTTGGAGGCAGCTCTACGCTGCGCAGCATCCTCCAGTCCCACTGACTGGAGCGACCATTTGCCATGGATTGAATACTCACACAATTCACATGTGTCCATTGCCACTGGGTTTTCCCTATTTGAGGTTTCGCTAGCGTATCAACCACCCCTGTTTCCTGCGGATGAAAAGGAGATTGCTGTTACTTCTGTACGACAGCACGTCCGGCGATGCAGACGGATCTGGGCGGCCACTTCCAAGGCATTACAGCGGTCTGCTGCAGCCAACAAGCACTATTCCGACTATTCCCCTGCCTATAGCCCGGGTCAGCAGGTGTGGTTGTCTACACGGACTGTTCCGCTTAAGTCTCTGTCCCAGAAATTATCTCCCAGGTTCATCGGTCCTTATGTTATTGATTCTGTAGTTAATCCTTCATCTGTACGTTTACGTTTACCCCCTAGTTTCCGAGTCAATCCTGTTTTTCATGTATCTCAGATTAAGCCTGTCCAGTCCAGCTCGCTCTCCCCTCCGGCCGTGCCCCCTCCACCCGCCCGGGAGTTCCAAGGCCACCCTGCCTACTCGGTCCGCCGGATCGTGGCCTCTCGTCGGCGGGGAAGAGGATGGCAGTTCCTGGTGGATTGGGAGGGTTACGGTCCCGAGGATCGCCTCTGGGTTCCCCGGTCTTTCATCTTGGACTCTAACTTGATTCAGGACTTCTGGTCGTCCCAGGCCAGTTCGTCTGGACCGCCCAGAGGCGGTCATTGAGGGGGAGGTGGTGTCAGATCCTGGTAATTTTTGCCTGCTACTAACTCTCTTCCACCAGTAGGGGTGTTAGGAGCTGAGGAGCTGGTCGTCAGGTGTTTCGCATATTGTCATCAGCTGAGGACTATAAGAAGGAGGCGAGCCAGTACTTCGACGCCTGAGTGTTTTGCCTCTTAGTGGTATTTTACCTGGCCAATTCTTGGTTTAAGATTATTGCTTATCTGAGAAGATTCTGTTCCTTGCTCCTTGACTAATGTTTTGTTTTTGTCTCAGGTTGACTAAGCCTCGTTCTTGTGAGACATCAGAAGGAACTTTCAAACTGTTTTATGGACTCTGGATCCTTGTTTTTGTTCAGCTGGCAGCCTGATCAGATATTGTCCTCACAGCTTCATTCGAACGCTGTCCACCCTCCTCTAAACCTCTTTGAACTCACCTGCTACGCCGTGCTGCGTAGCCACCGCTCACCAGGATCACAACCTCTCTCCCTGGCGGACTTAACTCTACTTAATGTAAGCTTTCACCATAGAACATATTTGAGAATTTCAGTTGTGGTTTCTCACCTGCGTTTTCCTTTACAGTCTCCCTGCTACTTCAGTTCCCTGCAACTGAGTTCCAAAATAAAAGTTTTACTAAACGTTTCTCTGTTTCTTTGTATTTTTCTGCATGTGGGTCAAGTCGGCCGTCAACAATATGACAGAACACTCAGGCCAGCCAGACCCCGCAGCAAAACTACGGAGAACTGTTTTGGAACATGGTCTGACGATTCAGGCGTATGATTCAACCCTCTGTTCGCTCCTAGAACAACAGCGACAGGTTAGTCAACAGCTTGGGGAGGTGACGTTAGGATCTACTTTCCAGTCAGAGCTTGTTAATGCCTCATATCTCCCTCTTTCAGCACGCTGTGTAAAGTTTTCTAATTCTTTCCACTGACCCCCCACAGGTTTAGTTAATGACAGATGAGGTGTACTGCCTTTAAACTGTTGAAGCTGTCTTCCTGACAGTATAATTGAGGTGGAGGATTTCCCTGTTTTGGGTCAACATGCAGGTGCTGTATGGTAACAGTCTGATTATTTTCTCTGTGAAAAACAGTATCATATTGATAATCTGGCCCTGGAGTATTTTTATATCTCATGGTTACATAGAGTTCAGTATCTGGCATGTACTGTGCCTCCTGGGAAGTTTGTTTTTCTCTGGTTCTCCTCAGCAGTTCTCGAGCTGTTGGTGTGGGGCCTAGATCGAGGGACCAGTAATAATGTGGCTGTGATAGTTCATTTAGGACTAGGGCATCTTCTTCCACTACAGCTTCCATACCTGTTTCTGTTGATACTATATTTATATGCAACTTTTGCATAAGATCTTTTCCCAACAGGTTTACTGGACATTTTTGACTTATCAGAACAGGAGTCTGACAAGTAAGTTTTGTCTCAGGTTCTGTTATTGTTACTGGTGCACTTAGGTAATGTACCTCTGATGTACCAGCTGCTGATCTAACATGCACTGCAGTGTTAGAATATTTTACTCCGGGTGGAGGTTTAGTTAGCACAGTTCTACATGCCCCTGTATCACACAAACAGCTATATACTTTGCCATTTATTATTATGTTTTTATATGGCAAATCTTGCGTCCTACTTAGTGCTATAAGTTCCAGTGCTGCTTGTATATCAATTTCCTCCATTTCACTACTGTTTCTCTCTGCTAGTGGGGGAGGAGGTGGAGGCTGTGGCTATAATTGTCAATTCTGGGTAAAGTTGGGGTTATACACCCGCTTTTCATTACATTCTCTTGCAAAATATCAGAATCAGAAAAGCTTTATTGCCAAGTACGTTTTTGGACATACAAGGAATTTGTTTTGGCGTAGTCGGTGCAATACAATACAAATTAAACAGTATAAACATATCTACAATATAATATAAATATATGTGCACAGTTTTAAGTGAGTGAGAGTAAATATAGAGCAGTATAAGATGCAAGAGCAATACAACAGTGCAGATGATCATTGTGCAAGTAAAGCAGGAGTCCAAGCTGAGCGTTAATGTAACTCATAGAGTTACAGGTTACAGGTGTCCTGTCAGTAAAAACAGGGGGGTGTGGGTGAAAGGGAGAGTGTCAGGGTGGTTTCTGGGCTTTGTTAACCAGGCTGGTGGCAGATGGGAAAAAACTGTTCTTGTGGCGTGAGGTTTTGGTCCAGATGGACCGCAGCCTCCTGCCAGAGGGGAGAGTCTCAAAGAGTCTGTGACCAGGGTGGGAGGGATCAGCCAGAATCTTCCCAGCCCGCTTCAGGGTCCTGGAGGTGTACAGTTCCTGGAGCGACAGTAGACTGCAGCCAATCACCTTCTCAGCAGACCGAATGACACGCTGCAGCCTGCCCTTATCCTTGGCTGTAGCAGCGGCGTACCAGATGGTGATGGAGGAGGTGAGGATGGACTCAATGATGGCTGTGTAGAAGTGCACCATCATAGTCTTTGGCAGGTTGAATTTCTTCAGCTGCCGCAGGAAGAACATCCTCTGCTGGGCTTTCTTGATGAGGGAGCTGATGTTTGGCTCCCTCTTGAGATCCTGGGAGATGATGGTTCCCAGAAAGCGGAAAGATTCCACAGTGTCAATTGTGGAGTCACAGAGGGTGATGGGGGCAGGTGTGGCTGGGTTCTGCCTGAAGTCCACAACCATCTCCACTGTCTTTAGAGCGTTGAGCTCAAGGTTGTTCTGGCTGCACCAGTCCAACAGATGGTCCACCTCCCATCTGTACGCGGACTCGTCACCATCAGAGATGAGTCCGATCAGGGTGGTGTCGTCCGCAAACTTCAGAAGCTTGACAGACTGGTGACTGGAGGTGCAGCTGTTGGTGTACAGGGAGAAGAGCAGAGGAGAGAGAACACAGCCTTGGGGGGAACCGGTGCTGATGGTCAGGGAGTCAGAGACGTGCTTCCCCAGCCTCACGCGCTGCTTCCTGTCAGACAGGAAGTCAGTGATCCACCTGCAGGTGGAGTCGGGCACACTCAGCTGGGAGAGCTTCTCCTGTAGCAGAACTGGGACGATGGTGTTGAAGGCAGAGCTGAAATCCACAAACAGGATCCTGGCGTAGGTTCCTGTGGAGTCCAGGTGCCGGAGGATGAAGTGAAGGGCTAGGTTGACTGCATCATCTACAGACCTGTTGGCTCTGTAGGCAAACTGCAGGGGGTCCAGGAGGGGGTCGGTGATGTCCTGGCTCATTGCAGATCCAGCAGTTTTCATCTTTTGCACCAGGGTTTTGTAAAATTGTCCTACATTCTCTAGCATAATGCCCTATTTTTCTACACCTCAGACACACATTGCTCTGTGTGTAACTGTGTAGTGGCCCTCCTCCTCCTCCTCTGTGACCTCTAAATCCCCTCCGTCCTCTTTGCCCGCTTACCCATGAGCGATGCAAAGCCATTAAACTGTCTTTCATTCCAAACGTATCTGTCTTCCTATCTTGCTGTGTTTTATGAGCGTTCTCTGCGTATTCTAAAGCTTGTGTAACAGTTCCTGTATTTTGATGAACCCAGTGTTTATCTATATACCGTCTGAGTTCAATTTTAAGGCCTTGCAAAAAGGCTCTCTTCAACTGTTGCTGATAGGCTCCTGCCTCTGCTTCATCATATGGTATAGCAGAGTTTGCTCTAAAAACACGTCTCATCCTATCCAAGAAATCTTGTGGGTCTTCTTCCTCCTTCTGTTTGCATTGTGAGATTTTACCATAATCTGCTGTCTGTATATAAACTCTTCGAATTCTTTCAAAGAGTAAGCGTAAGGCGTCTCTTAAATCTAGTGAATTATGTGCTAGTATGTCACCATTATCATCACATCCAGTGAAACCTCCTGCTACTCTGCACCAGTGATGACCAAACAGCTGGGTAAAACACTGGAGCATCTCTCTGCCATTAAGATGAAAACTTCCTCTGAGTTCTGTAATAGCGTCTAGAAATTCTTCCACGCCTTCTTGTATCGATGGGATACCTTTTAAAGCAGCAGTTCTGTCTTCCTGTGTCCATGGTCTATATACTAGAATAGTTGGCGGCTGTCGGTGATTAGCGTCACCTACGTTTGGATTTGCTAGCTCAACTAGAGGAAATGTGTCTCCCTCTAAATTTATTTCAGATGGATGAAATTTCTGTTCGTGAGCCATTAAGGCTTCGCCTGGGTACATGCTGGGAGTAATTTTCTTATCTTGACTCCTAGTTCGCACTCCTGTGTCCCACCAGGAATTAGGAGACCAGGACTCACTAGAAGAGCTCTGTTCTTCTGTTTTAAAAGGATTACTTAATTTTTCTTGCTTACTTATAGGAGTTGTAGGAACTGCTCCTTCCATCACTCCTCCATTTTGTTGTGCTCCAGCCTCCTGTCCTGCAGCTGTCTGCACGGCAGGGGGCTGAACACCTCGCTGTCTGGATGTGACCACTGTTTCCTCATGTGGGCGCACCAAGACTGCAGCTGTCAGCTTCTCCTTTCATTTCTCCTTCTTATCTCGCCTCTGAATGTTTCTTAATTTACTTTGTTCCAGCCATTTGTCTGAGAATTTATACTCAACCTTTCTCTTTTCCTTTTTAGTTGGTTTCTGGGTTTTTATTATTTCTAATTTTAAATCCCTTTGTAATTTTAAGATATCGTTAATATTTAGTTTACCCAAGAAACCATGTTTTTTGTTCCATCTATGACAGATCATACCTGCTCCTTTTACATAATTCTCCATAAACTTTACATCTCCTTCTAAGTTAATTAGTTTACTTTGTTTCTTCCCCATGATGTTTAATTTTAGTTCACAATACTATAAATGTCCCAGATAGAAGTTAACTGTCATGAGATTCAAGGAGAGGACATTAACACGCCCTTCTACTGCGACTAATTCGCAGCGGTGTTCATTTTCTGGGATTAAACCCGACCTTTATCTCCAAAAATCACCAATACGTCTTTCTATTCTGGGCAAAAGAAAACACAAGACCAGCAGAATCCTACTAAGATTCTTCCAAAATGCTTAGTCTTCCAAACACACAAAACACCACTCACACAGTTAGTATTTTAACATATTTATGTCCCTTCAGCAATATGTATGGTCGACCTAGTTTAGTTTATGAGCTCTCTTTATTATTCAACACTTAATTTCATTCCCTTCCAGTGGAATGTTACCAACCAAATTATCCAGTTCACTTTACGGCGCCTAGTCGTTTTTAATCTCTTTATGGCGAGATAACTACCTAAATTTATCACTATTTCTTTGCGGCGAAATAAAACCTTCCCAATGCAGTGTCCTTAACCAGCGACACACTACCAAACAATTTTAAAGTACTTTTCTTCTTTCATTTATATAGCGCTTACTCTTATCTCATGTACTGTATTTTAAAACTGTCTCACCTCGAAGTTGACTTTCAGGTGACTCTGTCGGACCTCCAGAGTCACCCGGCGCCGAGTAAGACAATAATCCACCGGCCAGATGCGAACGTCACACACCGGGACTTTCAGCCACCAGGCCTAGGTGCGGCTGTACGGCAGAGCTTAACTCGACGTCAGGCTGTTCCCGGAGATCCGCCAGTCACTGCAAAGAAAGATAAAATCAGTTTAGTTCTTATAATCTCCGGCTCGAAGGACCAAATTAACTATAGGTATTAATTAATCAACTCAGAGGTAAGGAAACGACGCAGTCAGTTATACTTGCAAGGGTAGGTCACACTCTGCAGTGCAAAACTACGAACTATTAACACTCCTCCCTCTTTATTTATACATGCTTGGTCACACACAGTTCAACAAACATTCAGGGTGTGTGTGTGTGGGGGGGGGGGGGGTCAGAAAGGTTAGGGTTCATTTGTCTTGATTATAAACAAACAGAGGAAGTGGGAAGTGGGGACCTGGTGAATAGCCCCCAGATGCTGCTAGTAAAATAATAAAAGAATAAAAGCATAACTCATTCTTGTGACCATCTCCCTTCCTGCAACATGTAAGGAGGAAAAAGCACTTAGATGAGTGATAAACAATACAAAAAGTCATAAAAACCCTAACAGCCAGCAAGACGTGCACCAACAATTTGTCCTCTTTTGAACTCTGGTATGTCACCCATAATGTTGTGTGCATTTCAATATTTTGAGCAAAACTGTGCTCTTACCCTGCTAATTGAACCTTCACTCTCTGCTCTTACTGGTGCAATGTGCAATCAATGAAGACTGGCTACCAGGCTGGTCCAATTTAGCCATGAAACCTCCCACACTAAAATGACAGCTGTTTCAGTTTCATTGTCCAACCTCTGTAGTAGAAAGTAAACCTCCATCTTTTCTTTCATATCTTCTGTGCTGATTCTAAACATAAAGCTCTGGTTTTAAAGATGCAGCATAATTGAGAAATAAATCATAGCAATTAATCACAGGTGGACCATTAATTAACTATTGTATTTTTCTGAGTTACACATGTAATATTATATAAACTAAACTAATTAAACAAGGATACAGTTTTACTGAAGATGTGACATACATACCATATGTATCCAGTTATTAATAACTACAATATTAGTACTGATAAGGTCCAGGATGAGGCTCTATGCTCTATTTTAAACACCACAACTTAACATCCTTTCCTCTCAAAGTGTTTAATAGTAAGAACTGCACTAATGTCTCACATGCTCAGTGCAGAACAAAAGACTGTGTTGTAAAATGTTTCTTTTATTATTTTTGGCAGGACAAACATCTTCAGTAGTGGAATGAAAGGCTGAAAAACGATGGCGGTAAAACAGAACAGGTTCATAAAATAACAATTTTAATAAAATGTTTAGAAAGCTCTTGGCATAATAAAATAAATGTGTTTTGGGATTTTACCAATTGACTAAGATTTAGGAAAATCAACCTTAGTCCACTTTTCTTTTTTGAAATAAAAGAATAAAGACAATGAAGCCTCAGTGGTGGAACAGTTTGATGAGAATGTAACGTTTAAAAAGGTAATTCAATCTGAAAAGACTCACAAAGAAAGGGATGGCAATTAGAAACGTTTTAATGGTGAGAAATTACAATATTATATCTTTGGCGCTCGGACCTGGGAGGAAGACATGAATGCTGTGAATGACATGAGCTTAGATGAACATTTGTAAGGCTTAGATTTAGAGATGTCTTCCCACTCATCCGACACTGGTGGTGGATTAGCTGCCAGGGAACGAGGAAGCCAGGAGTAGATGTGAAGGAAGATGGTGGAGGTGGGGTGGAGGAGGGATGAGCTCAGCTGACAAGAGAGGACGAACACAGCTGAAGGTCCTTCAAAAACAAAGAGACGGAAGGTGATTGGATGATGATTCAGGCGGACAGGATGCTGATTGGAAGGCCGGGAGACGCACGGGGAAGTCATTGGACAGTGGAGACGGCGAGGGTGAGTCTTTCATTCTGAATTTTCGTTTGAACTCCATTTTATGTAGTTGACAAAAGAAGCACATTTATCTGGCCCAAAGTAAACATCTCTGAGTTTAAGAAAAACTTTTGTCACCAAAAATTCAGATTACGTTCTTTTCTAAATACCTCAAAATGTCATTATTTGCTTCAGCAAAATGTTTTTTTATCATAACTAAACTCTGTTTCTCCTTGTCCTTCATTCAGCCTCTAACAAAAATAAAAAGTAAAATTCTTGCAAACCTTTTTGTTTGATTCACAATAATTTACATTCAGTCTAAAACCAGCCGAGACAGAGAACTGGTACAATATATCAAATATTATTTTAACTTTAAATTACCTATAAATTGTCTTATTTAAATCTAAATGTTTTGGATTTGGGCTAAAGCCCCCAATGTTTTGAGACCTTAAAAATGCCCCCGGCTGATAGAAAGGTAAAGCAGTACAAAAAGCTAAAATATTAAAGCAGTTTAAGGGAACGATATTTGGTTTAAAATTAAGAAAATATTCTTTCTTTCAGTTAAATTTCTTTGCAAGAGCAGCTATTTGGAATTTGCAGGAAGTTTACCACTAACGCCTAACCCTACACTTTGTCTCTATATCACTATAAAAACTAAGTACACCCAGGGGTGAAAGTGAACCAGTACGGTCCGGTATTACGTACCACTAAAAGATTCTGCGCCGGTGCGCAGTACTGAAAAGAGGGAAGAACGGCTGTCTGCCATGAAGCCATCATCCAGAACCTCCCCGATTATGGAAGCAAATCGTTACCATATTTCAAATGAAAAAGCATTTCCAGAAATACTTTTTCATTTTAAGAATGTGGCTGCATTATTTGACCCATAAATAAAATTAATAATCAATCATCCTATTTGCATTTTCTTCTTCACGACTTCACATTTTATGCCATAATCAAAAAGAAAACAAAGCAGACATTGCTTTTTTGTTTTCGTGGTCTGTCCGCAAAGTCCTGCCCAGAACTCGAAAATGAAAAAGCATTCCGAGCTGCGGGCGCAGAAGAGTGACGTCAGCAGCCGCTCTTCCTCAGCTCCCTGCTGACCGAGCTACCCAGCTTGTTCGGTAGGGGGCGCTGTGCACGTCTGCATTGCATTACATTGTAAACATGCCGAGAAATTGATTGAATTGCAGCAGGGTCGAGCTCAATTTGTGGCAGTGGCAGGAAGAACTGGAAGTTCCGGTGGCAGGAAGAACTGGAAGTTCCGGTGGCAGGCTGCGGCATCCTCATGGCAGCCTTATGGCCTGGGACATCCAGTGTGTTTTTAAGCATTTATTTATAATTTTCTGTCAGTGACGATTCAGAATAGCCGCTCATGCTCTATAATAAACTGGCTGTTTGTGCAATAAATCTTCGTCATCCTTTCAATACGTCACACATACACATAGTGCTATTTATTTTCCATGTCAAGTAAATACAATCACCTTATGTTATGGGTCTAAAGCTGTTTATTAAATAATAATCAATAATGAAATCATTATTTAAAGGTAACAGGTTATAACAACAATAACATCTGGTTTGCCGATAATCAGCATCAGCTTCCACAAAAACAGCAGCAACCGTATTGGCAAGCTTTTACGGCCGGTCTGGCACCTTCTGGCATCCTGGTAGAATTCCCTGCAACCCTGCGGCAGGCTGTGGCAGTTCCGGTGGCAGCTTCGGTGGCAGGCTGTGGTGGAACGGCCACAGCCATCGCAGACATGTACAGCGCCCCCTACCGAACAAGATGGGTAGCTCGGTTAGCTGAGGAAGGGCGGCTGCTGACGTCACTCTTCTGCGCCCGCAGCTCTGAATGCTTTTTTCATTTTCGAGTTCTGGGCAGTACTTTGCGGACAGACCACGAAAACGAAAAAGCAATGTCTGCTTTATTTTCTTTTTGATTATGGCATAAAATGTGAAGTCATGAAGAAGAAAATGCAAATGCAAATAGGATGATTGATTATTAATTTTATTTATGGGTCAAATAATGCAGCCACATTCTTAAAATGAAAAAGTATTTCTGGAAATGCTTTTTCATTTTCAAATTTTACATTTCAAATTGAATTTTGGTATCTATTTGCTGGGGTACATTTTGAAAAATAAATCTCAAATGTCTTTTTCTTTTTCATTTTAATTAAGTGAAAGAATGAGCCGTCTTGAAGAAGAAAATTAAAATGCAAATAGGATGATTGATAACTAATTTCATTTATGAGTCAAATAATGCAGCCACATTCTTAAAATGAAAAAGCATTTCTGGAAATGCTTTTTCATTTGAAATATGGTAACGATTTGCTTCCATATTAGATGGGCAGGACAAAGCCCAGCATTTCTGCTTCACTATTGAACTCACTTAAAGCACTGTGAAGCTGCGGGAATGAGTGAGAGGAAACCCGCTTCGTTACCAGTGATAAGAAGCTGATTCTGCACAAAAGTTGAGCGCATATTTAGTCAGTGACATGTACACACATGTATATATTTGATCACTTATTTTTTAATATTTTAGGGGAAGCTGAGCTTCCCTTGCAGTCTTAGAGCAATCGCCACAGCTGTTTATATATGCATATATGCCCCCAGTGCCTCCCCACCCCTCTAGCTCCGCCCCTAAGTCCCGTGAAGAATTTAAAACTACTTTCACTCCTGAGTACACTCCGACTCCTCAGTGTGAACACAAGGATCATGTTCAGGTATAGCTGAACATCAGCATACATATGCTGACTGTTAGCATGATGCTAACGTCTTGCATCTCCAGGATAATAACCTGAGCTTCTTGGACATTTGTATTGTGATGCTAATAGTTAGCATCATCTGAATCAAATTACCAACCATTCATTCATTTGTCCATTAGCATTTGAAAGCTACCAAAAACTGTTAACAATTGATTTTGCATCACCACTATATGGACATAAAGCCATGGTAAAAAAAAATGCCTCCCTAGTTCAAGGATTTTATGAGTCAGAACGTACCAGACAGAGTTTATAAAGAGTTTGTACACCCAGTAAATGCAGGGTTTTCATGATGTAAAAAACGTGACTATGACAAATCAACAAACTAATCTGTTATAGCGGAAAATATTTAAAAAGCTGCAACAACTTTTCTTGGTTATAGGGCGTGCATTCGCACTGGCATCACAGAAAGTAGCCTCTGCCCATCATGGAGAACAGTGAGCGTAACCATGGCAACATATGCAGGACTATTACAGAAAGCAAGTATTAAAAACTATTATTAGAGGAAATTGGAGGGTTTTGAGGGAAGATTGCAAACTTAATTGATGTACTAGGCCAGGGGTCAACAACCTTTAAAGTCCACGAAGCGTTAAATCATGAAACCATGGAGCCATCTTTGTATAGATAAATCATCTGTTTCCTGATATGTGATGGTAAATGATAGAGTTTTTCATCTCATCTCTTTGTTTCTGCTTTTCAGATTTTACAGCCTCGGAAATCTAATTTTGCTGTTAAAAATGCCTTTGCAGCTCTGCTCCAATAGCTGTTTTTGGTTAATCGCTCTTTTCTTCATGTCCTCCTGCGCTTTGGACAGGAGGTTAGCTGACAAAATATTGCAAACACTCTTGGACTCTTGCAAAGGTTCTCCAAATCATTCAGATTGTGAGGACATCTCTGTCCACAGCCCTCTTCAGGTCCTCTGTCCTTTAGTTCTGGACTGTGGCTCAGCTATTATAAAACTTTAATTCTTCTTTAATAAATTCATTCGCTGTTGATTTGGATGCATACATGGACTCACTGTAATGCTGAAAAATAAAATCCCTCTTCTTCAGCTTTCTAGCAGACTGGCTGCTTGTTGTGAATTTCATCTGTGTGTTTTATTTTGCTGTGATTTTGGTCAGGCACCTTCTTTGGAAGCTAAGGATTGTTTAGTTTTTAGTCAGGTATATGAAGGGGCCACCGTAGGGTCCTAATGTTGCCAACTGCACAACAAGTGAAGAAAAACATGTGTTCACATTAATATTGTTCATCAGCAAAGGAGTAAGTGTTTCATTATGTTACTGTGCTTACAGACCAAGTTAGGTTAACTTAAAATAGTGTTTAAATTCGTAGCCGTGTGAATGTTACTGCTAACATTTTACATGTTTGTTCTCATAATCACTTAACTAAAGGAATATTAGTTACTGAAGCATATTTCTGGGTTTTGTGCTCCAGATACCATTCTCATCCCAATTCCAATGTCTCCCTCTGGTAAAGTGAACCAATCATCATAAACAACCAGCTATGTCTTCTGTCTTTCTGACCAGAGTAGCTGTAGTTTCGTGTAGCTAAAAGATCATTTTTTGTATATTCCTTGTAAGTACAGCTCTCTCCCCCTTCCAGTCTATTATGGTGTCCCCTAAGGCTCTGTTGTGGGGCCTCTGGTGATTTATTGTATGTGCTCCACCTTGGGCACATTCTGTCGACGTCTCAGATCACTGCTATGCGGACAATATCCAATTGTACACCTTGTTTCAGTGGAATGAAATATCTAAACTCCAGAGTTTGTTAAAGTGCTTAGATTCTCTTAAATAGTAGATGGCAGACAGTTTTCTTCAATGAAATGGAGACAAAACTGAATTAATTATCTTTCCATCTGAACAATGCAAGTCTTGGATAAAGGAGACACCCCTTGGTTCTTTAGCAAAACCTATTAGGAACCTTAGCATAGCCTTTGACCCCAATTTTCCTTTGGATGCACAAGTCAAGTCTCTGGTCTGTTCCTGTTTTAATAATCAGAAAAATATTGCCAAAATAAGCTCTGTTGTCTCACATCCTGAACTTACTCAGACTTTTGTTTCCTCACAATTGAATTATTGCAATTTTCTGAACACATGATTCTTTTACTGACTTGGAGAGGTCTCCACAGACATGCACCAGGTTATCTTCTGGTTGGTACTTCAGCACCCT
This sequence comes from Girardinichthys multiradiatus, assembly GCF_021462225.1. Taxonomy (NCBI): domain Eukaryota; kingdom Metazoa; phylum Chordata; class Actinopteri; order Cyprinodontiformes; family Goodeidae; genus Girardinichthys; species Girardinichthys multiradiatus. The sequence continues at coordinate 48,686,257 of NC_061800.1, read as the reverse complement.
GGCAGGTCCCTGAGGTCCTGTGATCTGGTCCTGCAGATGGATCCCCATACTAACCTGAAAACAAATGGAAACAGAGCGTTCTGTTTAGTGGCTCAGAAACTCTGGAACTTTCTTCCTTTGGACCTGAGATTAGCGGACTCTGTTGTCTCTTTTAAAGCCCAGGTAAAACCATATCTTTTTAAATCAGCTTTTTATTCATTTATCTTGCTTATTAACGTTTTGGCTGTTTCTTCAGACTTGAACATGTCCTCCTTCAAGTTTTTTAAAGATTTTTACCCGACTGGGTGTTTTATTAGCATGAGAGTACTTCTGGCATTTAGCCGTACTTCTTAGCCCAGACATATCGAGAATATTGGTGATTGTCGTTACATGTAGAACTCAACCCGTATGGACCAGGAATTCATCCAGCCTTCAAAGAGCTGAACTGTTTTTACATTAAATCGCCATCTCTAGGACTGATGGTTTATACCAAAGAATAAGACTGGAGCTGAATAAAAATCTGCTTCTACAAAGTACAGTTGAAGGTTGGTTTAACTATACTCAGAATTAAATTCAGCTGGAACTAATGCAGTCTTTTTGAGACTGATATAAGCTCAGTTTGAATTCAGCATGCAAAGAAAAGACGGAGAAATGTGTGAATGCTGGCCGCCAGCAGGGATGAGTTAATTTGGCTCAGTAGAAAGGTCAAGGTTCTAGCAGGGTGAGGTTCAAAAGTCCACCAGAGGTCTGCAGAAAATTAAAATCAAAGGCAGCAGCTGAGGCGATGTGCTGTTTCTCGTCCTCTGAGCTAGATCACATGAACATTTCCATGTTCCTCATGAGGGGAACACAAAGTTTTAATTATCACAGCAAAATCCTTCCTGTGGTTTTCTTATCCCTGAAACGGGATAACCCCGGCTGGCACAAGAGTTCTGTCCTTTCCAGTTTCTCTGGTGTCTTTAATCATTTCAGATCCACCCAACAGCTTGAAAGCAAGTTTTTCATTTTAATTAACTAAAGTTTCTATGATCAATTCGAGTCATCATAAAGTGATGGGAGAATTAAACAATGCAAGATATTCACACATTGCACATTTCAGCTAAATGATAAACATCAGTTATTCTTTACTGGTTATAGTTCAGGTCAGAAGTGTCCATCCACTCATCATACCAATGCTACTGTCACAATAATTATGATTAATAATTTATTTCCTCTGTATTCTTTCCAGGGTGGAATGATTATTACAACATACAGCTGCAGAGACTGTAAAAAGAAAATAGAAATGGGGGCACTGGTTTGAATTTCTTGTGTAACCCCTAACCCTAGCACTGGTGTTTTGCAGCAAGATGATTCAGGGTTTGACTTGAGGTTTCCTTCTGCCTAGGTGGGTTCTCTCTGGGTACTCTGGCCTCCTACAGTCTACAAATATGTTAATTATTTAAATTAATTTGTCTTAAGTGGTTGATTTCCTGCCTTTTAAACATAGTTTAAAATTTGTCAACATGGATGAGGTCATGTCATATGTTTTATTCAATCCAAAGCCAGTTTGGATATGTGGCCCGGCCTAAACTACAGTGTAACTGTCCACAGGGAAGAAGTTTAACATTAACAAACACAAAGGTGTTGATTTTGAGCTCATGCTCTAAAAGCAACACCTTTAGGTCAGACTAAAATCTGCTGCTGTCCACATGAAAAAGACAAATGGGAGAAATCTCGGATGGTCAGATGAGACTGAGCCGTTTGGTCACAACAAGAAGCAGGTTTGGAGGGGTCAAGTTGGGGCCTAGGAATGCTGTATCAACTGTCAAGCATGGTGATGGTGGTATCATGCCTTGGGTCCGTTTTGCTGCCGGCGGTACACTTGTGTATTGCAGTAACTGGATCTAATAATGAAGAAGGACTACCTCCAAATTCTTCAACTTTATCTCAACCCAACTGCTAGATGATTGAAATCTGGGCCGAGTTGGGTATTCCAGCAGGACAATGATCCCAAACCCAGATCCCAACTGGAGATTTAATGGATAAACAGATTTCAACCTGGAAAGACTCACTAGGAATGCGCACCAGAATCTGATTGGTTGGAGCGGAGAACGTAGTGGAGTAGTTAGACGGAGTAGGAAGTAGAGGTGAGTCTTCCACGTTGAATTATCTAAACTCCATAACATTATCTTATGTTATGAAGGTCCTTCCAAAGCTTGGCCGCCTTTAAATGACTATTATTAAGTGCCAAGGGCAATTTTTTAACAAAGTTGATCATTTTGATCAACATGAGCATGTTGGAGCACAACCTGATTGTCAGGAATTAACAGCCAATCAGCTCTCTCTCTGTCAGGTATTGTTGTATAAATACCTGCCTGGTGAGATGTTGTATTTTATGAAACGATGCAGTGACGTCAGAGGTCAGTGTGAATATTTCTGTTTAAGAACCAAGGTGTGTTTTGACGAATTGGGATTGAGGCCAAATTAGCCAACAGGGAACAATGATGGTGAGAAGTTTGTGAAAGCAGTGATTGCTTGTGGGAGGAGCTTGTGAAAATTGGTCCAACGCCAGGTCTGAGCCAGGAAACCAACCAAATTAAGTGATGTCTACCAATGATCAGGTCAAAGGTCAAATATCAGCCAGAATGATGTCAGAAGCTCATTGGTGGATACAGAAAGTCACTGGTTGAGGTACAACTTGCTAAGAGACAATTGACCAAATATTAGTGGAGATGTATGTATATATTTTACCCTGTATGTACACTTTGGAACCACATTACTTTCTTTTTTTATAAAATAATATGACATTTATGTTGGTGGCGCGTCTGCGTACAGATGGGAGGTGGACCATCTGTTGGACTGGTGCAGCCAGAACAACCTTGAGCTCAACGCTCTAAAGACAGTGGAGATGGTTGTGGACTTCAGGCAGAACCCAGCACCACCTGCCCCCATCACCCTCTGTGACTCCACAATTGACACTGTTGAATCTTTCCGCTTCCTGGGAACCATCATCTCCCAGGATCTCAAGTGGGAGCCAAACATCAGCTCCCTCATCAAGAAAGCCCAGCAGAGGATGTTCTTCCTGCGGCAGCTGAAGAAATTCAACCTGCCAAAGACTATGATGGTGCACTTCTACACAGCCATCATTGAGTCCATCCTCACCTCCTCCATCACCATCTGGTACGCCGCTGCTACAGCCAAGGATAAGGACAGGCTGCAGCGTGTCATTCGGTCTGCTGAGAAGGTGATTGGCTGCAGTCTACTGTCGCTCCAGGAACTGTACACCTCCAGGACCCTGAAGCGGGCAGTGAAGATTCTGGCTGATCCCTCCCACCCTGGTCACAGACTCTTTGAGACTCTCCCCTCTGGCAGGAGGCTGCGGTCCATCCGGACCAAAACCTCACGCCACAAGAACAGTTTTTTCCCATCTGCCACCAGCCTGGTTAACAAAGCCCAGAAACCACCCTGACACTCTCCCTTTCACCTGTAACCTGTAACTCTATGCGTTACATTAACGCTCAGCTTGGACTCCTGCTTTACTTGCACAATGATCACCTGCACTGTTGTATTGCTCTTGCATCTTATACTGCTCTATATTTACTCTCACTCACTTAAAACTGTGCACATATATTTATATTATATTGTAGATATGTTTATACTGTTTAATTTGTATTGTATTGCACCGACTACGCCAAAACAAATTCCTTGTATGTCCAAAAACGTACTTGGCAATAAAGCTTTTCTGATTCTGATTCTGATTCTGATTTATGTCCACAGTGAGGGGATGAAAACCATAAGTGTGAGCGGGTTAGCTGTGGTCCTGAATCCCACAATGCAAATTCAAAGACTCCATCAGGTGAAACATTGTCTCCTGCTCCAAGTCCTTAAACAGGGTGACAGAAACATTCATTCAGTCTCCGTAAGGAACTGATCAAAGGAAGAAGAATAGGATGATGGTATGTGTGTATAACTGAGGTCTGCAGAGATAAAGCTTCGGGTGACTTTCTTCTTCACCCAGCAGGTGGTCAAGAAGCTCTTCATTTCCTGAAGTGGTGATCCCATCTGGATGGAGGAGCTGGGAATCAGTCGAAATCTGAAACTAAATATAAAAGGAAAACTCTCGAAAGCTGCAGCCTGAATACAAAAGGGAAATTGAAAGCTCAGTAAATGCTGACTGATATTTTATTTTAATGGACTGAATAAAATATTTTTCCTTCAGTGGATTTTTATAATATTTCACCAAACTTTAGCTCTGTTTTTTCCGCCAACAGAATAAAGGTCATTCTCAAGGCAGAAGGTCATTTTACCCCAAAATTGTATCTGTTTATTATGTAAGCAGAAATAGTTAATTTCTTCGGTGGGTTTACTTTGGACCTGGAACTACAAAACAACCAGAATACTCAGAATAGATATCACACATGAAATAGCTTTTAACAACTATAAGTAGCTTCCATTTCTAAACTGTTAGTTTAGTTTGTAAGACTGAAGGTAAAGGCATTTTTTATCCATATTTGCAAATGTTCCTCTAACTCACTGTACAGCAGAATGTTGTTTAAAGTTTTACCTCAACTAAATGTTGTCGACATGGACCCAAACGCAGACATGAAGCGTGGTAGCAAGACAGCAAAGCTTGCTGAGCTGCTCAATGTTCCTTGAAATGCAGAATGAGAGCTTCCTTAAACTTGAAGGAGACGTTGACTCTGTGCAAGAACAATGGTTTGTACAACGCTTTCATCTGAAAATATTCAGCATCCGAGTGAAACGGAAACTAGCAGTTATACCTTGCATGTTTAGTGTGCTTTTGAAAACATGTAAATAATGTTTATACGGTACGTTCTTTGTCTTTGCTGCCGTACTTGTTGCTTCTATTGTAGCCGGCTTTGACCCGCCCTCTGGTGACTTTAACGTTTCCACAGAAGAACCAAGTATTCTGCAATGTCCGAGTTCAACCAGAGTTCATGCTCTGGAACTTCTTTTCGTCGGTGGAAACACGTGACACCGGTTCAAAATCACTTCCGAAAAAAAAATTTGTAGATTACCTAAAACCACAGCGTTGTATATCCTGTGAATTGTAATTCAGCGTCCCTCCTCCTGACTGCACTCATCTGTAATTTGTTTAATTCTGTGTTCCCAAATGCTCCTCCTAAACCTTTCCCTCAAAGGGTCCTAAAACAAAAAGAACATTAAGAGGTGTGTTTAAATCTCTGCACACCCATAAATGAGCATCTGACTGAGCAGAAAAGTAGAAAAACAATGTTTTGAAGAGGCAGAAACCTTTGTCATGCCATGAGGCACAGAGCTATTTTAGATGCCAGAACTCTGACAGATGCAACACATGTTGCATTAATGTGTGCGTGCATCCAGGTGTTAAACTGCTACCAGATGACAATGGAAGGAGAGCAGAGTGTGAACCGGAGCCGGGGCTGGAGGGTGAAGAAAATGCTGATCCAGTGTTTGCAAGGAAACAGAACATTTTCTTTGCAGTTCCTGATGGTGGGTTCATTTCTGAGTTCTCAAAAAGTAGGAGGAGAAATGGAAATCAACAAACTGGGATCACGACCAAGCACTGACAAGACAAACCATCAGTCAGGATTTGGTCCAGAAACTGAAATCCAGCAGGTTGGAGAAAATTATTGAAGTAATGAAGGAGATAAGTCATGAAAATGAACCTCTGCACAGACAGTTGATGTTGAACCTTTTTTTCACGCCTGGTTTACTGGACAAACACCTCACATATCTCCTCTGTTTTCACTTTAGTCCTTATGTAGATCTTACTTTTCACTGATTTAGACTTTTATCAGCCTTTGGGTTCAGATGTTCAGACTGATGGGGGGTGTAACTGCTGCATGCAGGACAGGGATCATTTCTGGGTTCATTATACAAGACATGGGTGGGAACATTAACAACGTGGTGCTGCATATTTTTGAAGTTTTTGCAGGGTGTTTTTGTGTGTGGACGTGGTTGCTAAGGGACAGTCCCTGAAACAAGGCCAAAACTATTTTTACACCCCGCTTCCTCTTCAGGGATGAAACCTGGGCCCTTACGGTCACTGCCAAAGGACTTTTAGAGGAACTCAGTGAGTCGTTCATCAGTTTCAGCTTTCATCACTCTGAAGGCGGGCATCAGCTTTGTTTGATGTATTTTTCCAAACATCCCATTTGACGGGTTGGATGCAGGGCTGTTTGTGGTCTAAATGCCTGTTTTTTGTTCCACCTGCATTATTTTGTTCTTCAAAGCGCAGCATTTCTACTTCTGAGGATGTTACAGATAAACACCGAAAACTCAATGGTTACAAGCGTAGGTGGCAGGCGCAGAAAGGTCTTTTATGCAGCTGTGTGTCCACAGTAGGAGGCTTCCTCCTCCGTCTGCTTCAGCATGATGATGCAGAACCAACACAACCAAAAGGGACTTTCTGGATCCGCCCTGGTTGCTGACGTAGGATTTAACAGGTGGAGCATCAGCCAGGTGCTGCTAAGCAGATAGATTGACTAACTGATCATCATCTGTGAGCATTTCCATATATTGAGAAATATTGGTAGTTTGCTGCTGTGGAGCATACATGTGCGTGACTTTGGCTCGTGGTAAAAATAGTTTTGCAGGTCATTGTGTCCTTGGGCAAGACACTTTACCCTGCTGATAGGGGTCAGAGGGCTCAGTGGTGCCTGTGTATGGCAGCCTCACCCCTGTCAGTGTGACTGTGTGGATGAATGGGTGGATGACTGATTGTACTGTAAAGTGCTTTGGTGTCTCTGAGGTCTTGATAGACACTAAACAAAAAGAAAAGAAAAACACAATGTCGAGAGAGAAAAACAACAGCAATTAACTTGGAATTGGACCCCGGAATGCAGACGAGCAGGCAGCGTGATGGTAAGTGAAAAAAAAAAGGTTTAATTACTGTTGTGGAATTTTCTTATCAAAGTGGGTAGAAGTTGACTCATAACAAGAGAAAATCCAGACTTTGTCTTATAAGTTTTATTCAAAGGCATTCAGCGTTTGAAGACCCTGACACTGAGGTTAGTCAGTGAAACAGAGCCCCGATCAACATTTACACACAGTATTTATACCAGAACATGACAGTGTTATCTCAACTTCAAAGAGTCTGTGTTTTACGACCCCAGACCCTTCCCGGGTTCAGAGGTGACTAGGTTACCTAGGAACAACCATCTACTCTCCCCGAGGCATCACCCTAACAAATGCCCTTAACCATTAAACTTCTGATAATGGCTTTTACAGCTTCCTCCTCTAACACAGATGTTCACTGGAGTGAGGTAAACCAAAGGTCATACACTGTGAAATGCTTACTGCAAGAATTTCCATCACATTACAAAAACTCACACTCAGCAGGAGGCAGGAACAAAACAAACGGGCAGGCAAGACAGCCATGGCATGATCAAAAAAACAAGACTTGGTTAGAGAGCTAGACATGAGAGCTAGACATGAGCATGAGAGTGAAAGATGTTTCCGCGAAGACTAACAGAACAGGTGTGAATATATGGCGTGAAAACCAGGTGGAGTAAGGAGACAGATTAACTTGAAGCAGGTGAACTGAATAAACTTAATTAACAGAACAAAACGTGACTGGAGCAAAACAGAGACTCTTGAACACAAACTAGAAAAACATGAAGCAAAAGAATAACTAGATCCGAAAACCACACTTGACAAAACATGAACAAGACGACAAAACTAAAGCATGACCAGGAAAATAAACAGAAACATGATTCAGAACTTGAACAGAGAAACACATAAGGAAAAACCCGAAACCAAAAACCAAACAACCCTACATCATGACATTACCTTAAAAAAATGCAAGTGTTGCTGTCCATCAGTCTGGAAGGGTTATTGGGTCATTTCCAAACCATTTGAAGTCCATCATTCTACAGAGAGGAAGCTTAGTCCCAAGACGAAAACGTCTCAGACCGCTGCCAGTTTTCCCAGGAGTGGACGTCCCAGCAGATTCAATCCAAGATCAGAGTGTGAAGCTGAAACAAAATGACAAAAAACCCAAAAGCTCCATCTCAGACTCTGCAGGCCTCAGTTAGCAGGTTAAAGGTCAGGGCACTGAACCAGTCTGGCTAATTGGAAGGGCTGAAGTAGAAAGCTGCTTCTCTAAAAAAAAAACAAGATGGCAGCAGGACTAAGGTTGCAAAACTGCATCTGGATGAAGAACAAGACTTCTGGAACAATGTCCTCTGGACACATGAGACCAGAGTGGAGATGTTGGACCATAATGGACAGAACCATGGTGTATGAAACCATACACAGCACATCAGCACAAACACCTTATCCTAATTGTCAAGCAAGGTGGTGGAGGGGTGATGATCTGGGCTTGTTTTAAAACCACAGGACCTGGGTACCCTGTAGTTACTGAGTAGACCATGAACTCCTCTGTAGACAAAAGTATTAAAGAGTCAAATATGAGTCCATCGGTCCAACAACTGAAGCTTGGTCCAAACTGGGTCATCACCACAACGATGTCCAGATCTCAGTTTGATTGAAATGCTGTGGTGAGACCTTCAGGCAGATGAGTAGAAACCTTAAAGAACTCAAGCAGTGTTGGAAAGAATGTTATGATTTGGGGATGTTTGGTTTCGGGTTTTTCCTCATATGTTTCTCACAGTTAAGGTTTTTACTCATGCTTCTGTTTATTATTTTCCTGGTCATGCTTTAGTTTTTGTCTTCTTGTTCATGTTTTGTCAAGTTAGGTTTTTGGATCTGGTTATGCTTTAGTTTCATGTTTTTCTAGTTATGTTTCTATTAGCTTGTATCCTTGAATTTCTGTTTTGCTCCTGTCACGTTGTGTCCTGTCTGTCCATTAACTTTATTTGGTTCACCTGCACTAAGCTAATCTGTCTCCTTGCTTCACTTAGTTCACTCTCCATAAATATACATCTATTCAGTTATTCATCGCGGAAACATTTTCAGATCATGTCACCTGTGTCATGCCTTGCTTGTCTCACCTGCCTGTTTATTGTTTTAGTTCCTGCCTCCTCCTGTGACTGAGTTTTTGTTTTTTGTTCATTAAATCTTTTTCGCCGTCATGCTGCCTGCTTGTCTGCATTCCAGGGTCCTATGCTGCCCTAACCCTGACAAAGAAGAATGGAGCAAATTTTCTCCTCATTGATATTAGAAACTGATGAAGTCAGACATAAACTGAGAGTTTTTGCTGCTGAAGGATGCAGGTGGTTGGATCATGGGGTGTACTTAGTTTTCCCCCATGGCTTCAGGTCAAAACGTACCTGTGTTACAACATTTCTCAGGTTTTTTACTTTATTTATTGGGGCAATTAGAAATGGAAAACGTGCAAAACAAAATCTAAATGGGAAGCAGATGAACCTACCAGCTGTCCAGGATGGAAAGTAAAAGAAGAAATGTTTTCCGCCCACGTGGAGTTATAAAATGGGAATGTGTTGCACACATGAGGAGCACAGCTGTGGATCATCCTTCAGCAATGCCATTTTCATTGATTTCCCTCACCCTTATCTGGGATTAAACACTGACGCTCTGGAATGACACCCATCTGTCCAGACGACCCACGCTGATGTGGCCTTTTGTCTCCATACCTGGATCTTCACCTGGAAGCAATACCAGTGAAACAACAGCTGATCTCAGCTGTTTAATTTAAAGAGATGCTTTAAAACAAGCCGCTCAAAGCTGACATTAATGCATCTCATTCATTCAGTCATAGAGGGAAGAAATAAAATCTCCTAATAACCTCACAAATGCTGCCAGGCTTTGAACGGAAACATCAAAGTTGCTGCGGAAAGTTGTTTGTTCTGCCTGCAGTTCTGTTCAGTCCAACCCTGACAACATTATGTCATCGCTCCAAAGCTCGTGTTATCAGACCTCATGTGGATTTCTAACACTACAGAGAACCAGGAGTCTGCAAACTGTTGATAAAAAAGCATGATGAGGTATGATTACTTTCCTTATTTCCTTACACCATCAACAGTTAGTCAGATGTTTGGTGTGTGTAACATCCCAGAACAGATGAACATATTGATAAAAGTACATGTTATTCATAATGAGATTATCAGTCGGTGGGGGACATAAAACCAGATGAAGACCAATACATCTGATGATTAAAGAAAAGCTCATGCTGCTGGTTTGTAAGAGCTTTCTTGAACATTGCTCTGAGTAGATTACAGCTATTATCTAAACAAATCAAAGAAAAACTGCTGTGAATCTTGCAGTAGTGTTCAGGTGACTGAGGTTGAGCAGCTGAGCAATGCGAAGGTAGGAGATGAGAGACATGAGGAGGTGGCAAAAACTTAAAATGGGCACCAGAAGTGAAGGGATATGATAAGGTTCAAGATGAAAAGTGTAGGAAACCAGACCAGATGACAGGGAAGCAGATCAGAGTTGATGGGAAGATGGATGGAGCTATATCCAGAACAATCCAGGAAGAAAACCTGTTAGAGGCTGCAGAAGACCTAAGACTGGGGTGGAGGTTCACCTTCCAGCAGGAGAACCCTGAACATACAGCCAGAGATGGATGGTTTAGATCAAAGGATAACCATTTGTTAGAAGGGCTTAGTCAAAGTTGAAACCTAAATCCAACTGAAAATCTGTTGCAAGATTTGAAAACTGATGTTTACAGATGTCCTCCATCCAATCTGACTGAGCCTGAGCTGTTTTGAAATGAAGAATGGACAGAAATATCAGTCTGAAGATGTTCAAAGCTGGTAGAAACAAACCCCAGAAGACCTGCAGCTGGACCTGCAGGCAGAGGTGTTTCTACAGAGTTCTGACTCAGGGAGGCTGAATATAAATGCACTCCACACTTTTCAGATTTTTATTTATAAAAATGTTGAAAACTCTGAATCTTTTTCCTTTTTTTTGACCGTTCTGCAGAACTTTCTGTTGTTTTGTCCCAAACAAACACACTGAGGTTCACAGCTGGAATGTGACCAAATGTGAGAGTTTAAGGGTAATGTCCAGCTGCAGCCATTTCCTCTGGGCGTGTAAGCACTTCTCTTCATAATCTGTCATGTAGTGAGTAAGGTCAAAGGTTAAACTGCTGAAGTATAAACTGCAGCATAACATGAAACGTGTTTCCATTATGTCTGGTTGAACATTTACTCTGCAGATATACTTTGTGAACCTTTAGTGTTTGCTTCATTCGACAGCAGATCCACGTCACCAGTGCCTGAAAAACTGATTTCTATTACTAAGTGAAGCATTCAACATACAGACTTGTAAGTATGTCTCCTATCTGGGATTTTCTGCTCCAAGTCAAAGAATCTCAGTCCAAGCATCATTAGTTTATTATTTCTTATTGAAACACATTCACGTTTCCAGTGTATTTTTTTAACAAGCCACTTTGAGGAAAAAGCCCTCGGTAACATGGCCGATCACGTGGTGAACACATATTTCCATAACCGCTTTGGTTTGGAAACTCATCCATTCCTTCTCTTGTTTTTCCCATGGCCAACCATGGCTGCTGCTACACCTCTTCCTACATGGAAATGCTGGAATAACCGACAATCCCACTGAGACCTTAACACAAACAAAGGACAAGATTATTCTTTTATTAAATAACAATAAATATATAGCAGGGTTTGTTTTTCTTTCAGCCAATGTTGACCTTTATAACTCCAGGCCATAGAGATTTCTACTTTTCTGGTTCCCGTTCAGCCAGGAAGGGGCAGAGACTGAATGTCTCTCCAGCTTTTAGTGCATCACATCTCCCTCTGGTTCTGCCAAGTGCAGCCGCACAGTCCCCCCTCCCAGGCTTATTCTCTGACTCACCAGTCTTCCTGAACAATGGCCGCCATTGAAGTCTCAATTGGTGTCTTTAACTGACAGCCTGCATCTATTAATGTGGTAACCGGCCGCCATGGCAACGCCACAGCAACGCGTACATGTTGACTCCTTATTCATTTTAACATGGGACTGGAAACTTTGTTTTATCATGGTCCACAGTAGCAGGGAAGAGGAGAAGGTCCTAAATGCAGGACTCAGAAGTATGACGGGTTCTTCTGGCTGCTCAAATCAAAAACAACAAAACCACCAAGAAGCTCAAAATTGTATTTACTGAGAAGGCAGCAATGATGGAGGCAAATAATAGGAACATGAACTTATCCAAGCTTTTGCTTGAGTGAGAAACATCTAACATCCTTAGAATAAAACAATGCTGTAAACTAAAACACCATCAGCCCAACCCTTCTCTACTTTCTGCAGAATAGAGTAGGTATTTCTCCATAAACCTAGAAACCAGACTTCTGCTCCAGGCATACTTTGCAGAAATCCCTCCTACTAATGAATTAAGACTTAATGGATTGGGAAGGCGTGGTAAGGCGTGTTCGTCACTTCCTGTTTCCGGTGTTGCACTCGGTGAATTGTTTGGTGTGTGAAGCTCTCTCGTTTGATCTGATTTCTCTCTACTATAATATCTCTTACTTGTTCTAATACATAAGCACGTTAAAACACTTACTTTCTGTTGCTACATTTAACGTTTGGGGACTCTCCGTGTTTTACACGGTTTTTCTAGTAGTGGTAAAGGGTCGCTAGCTTAGCTTTAGCTCCATCATGACTACCTGTTCTACTGTTTCTCTCTCTGAGTCTCCTCCTCTCTCCTTCTCTCTGTGTCAGATGTTCAGTTACTCCTCTGCCTCCTTTAGTGATAATGGTACGTGTAATAAATGTAGTATTTTTGTAGCTTTGGAGGCGAGGGTGTTGGAAATGGAGGCCCGGCTCCACGCTGTTGAAAAACCAGCAGATAGCCGAGGCCCCTTAGCCAGCGCGGAGCCACCGAGGGTAGCTCCCCGTAGCAGTCCTCCAGCAGAGCCCGCGCAGCCGGGGCCTCAGGCCGGCTGGGTGACGGTACGTAGAAAGTATAGTCCTAGATCCCAGCCCACAGGTCACCACCAACCTGTCTGCGTTTCTAACAGATTTTCCCCACTCAGCGACACACCTGCTGAGAAGCTAACTCTGGTAATTGGCAGCTCCATAGTCAGAAACGTGGCCCTAGAGACACCAGCGACCATAGTCAAATGTCTGCCAGGGGCCAGAACGGGCGACATCAAATCCTACCTGAAACTGCTGGCTAAGGATCAGCGTAAATACAGTAAGATTGTTATTCACGCTGGCAGTAATGACACCCGGTTACGTCAATCGGAGGTCACCAAAGTTAGTGTTGCTTCGGTGTGTAAGTTTGCTAAAACAATGTCGGACTCCGTCATTTTCTCTGGTCCCCTCCCCGATCTGACCAGTGATGACATGTTTAGCCGCATGCTGTCATTCAACCGCTGGCTGTCTAGATGGTGTCCAGAAAACAATGTGGGTTACATTGATAACTGGCGAACATTTTGGGGAAAACCTGGTCTGATCCGGAGAGACGGCATCCGTCCCACTTTGGATGGAGCAGCTCTTCTTTCTAGGAATCTGGCCAAATTTATTAGTTCTCCAAAACTCTGACAACCCAGAGTTCAGACCAGGAAGCAGGGTCGTAGTTTAACACTCCTCTCTGCAGCTTCTGTAGTGCTACCCACCCATTACCCTATTAAGACAGTGTCTCGCCCACAGCCAAAATTGAATAGATTTTAAAATAATCTAAAAGGAGGAAATCAGGAAAATCTCATAGAAATAAACACAACTTAGACTAAAAAGAAAAAGAAAACAATTAAATGTGGCTTACTGAACATAAGATCTCTCTCTTCAAAGATATTGCTAGTTTGTGACCTGATTTGTGACAATCAATTCAATTCAGTTTATTTATATAGCGCCAATTCACAACACATGTCGTCTCAAGGCACTTCACAACAGTCAAGTTCATACAAGACGACTACTCTTCCTACTGACCATAAATGAGTCAACTCCTACTAATTCTTTAAATTTTCACATTCCTCGAAATACTGGGCAAAGAGGAGGAGTAGCAACCATCTTTCAGTCCAATTTATTGATTAGTCCCAGACCAATCAATAACCCTAACCCCTAACCCTTATTATATTGGGGGATTTTAACATTCATGTTGACACTGAAAGTGGTAGCCTAAATATAGCCTTTAATGCTATCTTAGACTCAGTTGGCTTTGCTCAAAACATTAACAAACCTACCCACCTTTGTCTTCATTCTCTGGACCTTGTGCTGACATATGGCATTGAGTGTAAAGATATAACAATATTTTCTCATAACCCTGTCCTGTCTGACCATTTCTTAATAACCTTTGAGTTTAATTTAACCGAGTACTCCACACCTGAAAGAAAATTTCCTTACAGTAGATCATTATCAGACAATGCTGTAACAACCTTTAAAGAATCTGTTCCACTTTTAATTTCCTCATTATCACAGAAAAACACAGTGGAGGACCATCATTTTGTTTCTTCCCCTTCACAAATTGATTCTCTTGTTCATAGTGTTTCTTCATCATTGCGTGATGCATTAGACAATGCAGCCCCCTTGAAAAAGAAGGTAATCATTAATAGGAGGCTAGCTCCCTGGTTTAATTCAGATCTGCGTACTTTAAAGCACAATGTTAGAAAATTGGAGAGAAAATTGCGCTCTACACACCTAGAGGATTCCTACTTAATCTGGAAAAATAGCCTACTGCTGTATAAAAAGACACTTCGCCAAGCCAGAACAGCTTACAGTAAATCATCTTTAAACTCCAGGGTTAATTGTGGAGTACCACAGGGTTCAGTACTGGGGCCAATTCTCTTTACTATATATATGCTTCCAATAGGTCAAATTATCAGGCAGCATAGGATACATTTTCACTGTTACGCTGATGATACTCAGCTTTACTTATCCATGAATCCTGATTAACCCAACCAGTTAGATAGACTACAAGCATGTCTTGAAGATATAAAAACTTGGATGACTTTAAATTTTTTGCTTCTAAATTCAGACAAGACAGAAGTTGTCGTCTTTGGACCAGAGTCTTTAAAAAAGAAACTGCTTAGTCAATCACTTAACCTGGATGGCATTAAATTGACCTCTGATAATAAAGTAAAAAACCTTGGTGTTAACTTTGACTAGGACATGTTATTTAAATCCCATATTAAACAGGTTTCTAGGATTTCCTTCTTTCATCTCCAGAACATTGCCAAAATTAGAAATATTCTATCCAGGAGTGACGCTGAAAAACTAGTCCATGCATTTGTTACTTCAAGGCTGGACTATTGTAATTCTTTACTATCAGGATGTCCACAAAATGCAGTTAAAAGCCTTCAGCTGATTCAAAATGCTGCAGCAAGAGTTCTGATAAAAATTAAAAAGAGAGATCATATTTCTCCTACTTTAGCTTCCCTTCTTTGGCTTCCTGTTAAATCCAGAATAGAATTTAAAATTCTCCTCCTCACATATAAAGCCCTTAATTGCTGTTCTGGCAATTGTGGGGCTGCCTGGCATGTATGATGGGATCTTCAGGGCGATCAACACTCAGACTGAGATGTTGCTTGAGCTGAGTCGCAGACTGGATGTGATCCTTAGGATTTCAGGCAGGTTGTGGTTCCTGGACTCAGGGGTGAAATGGGATGAATCTTGGAGAAAGTTGTTTGCTCGGATCTGGCGAAAGACCAGGAATTTGGCTGTTTGGATTCGCCTTTGAGAAGCACCAGCGACGGAAAATTAAGAGTCAGTCTAACCCAAATAATTATTGTTTTTCTGAATCTGGCACCCCTGCACGGCCTTGATGGCTGGCTATCTTCAACTTCTCCTGGAAGTTATGTAACCATGACGCTCTGCTCCCTCTGCCCCCTCCCTTCCCTGAAGACATCTGTGGACCTGCTCAGAACTTTGTGGCCGGTTGATGAACATTCCAACGTACCATCAAGGACAATGGCCTCTGTGACAGTGCTTCATGGACTTACTTGCACACACACATGCTCAAGATAAACATATGCACCCTTCACACCACCTTCACTGTTCCCGGCATGATGTTGTTTTGTCAACTTGTTGCTTCTTTGTGTTGAAGTTTTTTGCAATCTCAATCTGTATCCTGCTAAGGATAAAGTGTGAAATATGATTTTTTCCCTCTACTTTCCTAATGTGGCCTCTTTTCTCATCTAACAAGGGCAGCGCCTGTGAGTGGGCAGCAAAGCCTCGGTGACCCTTCCCCCCCTTGTCTTGTGTCATGATGTATGTTTGGATGGGTTCTACTGGACTTCTAATGTCCCCTTGGGGATCAATAAAGTATCTTTGAATTGAATTGAATTTGAATTAATGATCTAGCTCTATCATACTTCAGAGATCTGATTGGTCCATATCTCAAAATATTAGCATATTGTGATAAAGTTCATTATTTTCCATAATGTAATGATGAAAATTTAACATTCATATATTTTAGATTCATTGAACACTAACTGAAATATTTCAGGTCTTTTATTGTCTTAATACGGATGATTTTGGCATACAGCTCATGAAAACCCAAAATTCCTATCTCACAAAATTAGCATATTTCATCCGACCAATAAAAGAAAAGTGTTTTTAATACAAAAAACGTCAACCTTCAAATAATCATGTACAGTTATGCACTCAATACTTGGTCGGGAATCCTTTTGCAGAAATGACTGCTTCAATGCGGCGTGGCATGGAGGCAATCAGCCTGTGGCACTGCTGAGATCTTATGGAGGCCCAGGATGCTTCGATAGCGGCCTTTAGCTCATCCAGAGTGTTGGGTCTTGAGTCTCTCAACGTTCTCTTCACAATATCCCACAGATTCTCTATGGGGTTCAGGTCAGGAG
Organism: Girardinichthys multiradiatus; assembly: GCF_021462225.1. Lineage (NCBI taxonomy): Eukaryota > Metazoa > Chordata > Actinopteri > Cyprinodontiformes > Goodeidae > Girardinichthys > Girardinichthys multiradiatus. The sequence goes on along the minus strand of NC_061800.1, from coordinate 48,669,617 downwards.
AGTTGGCAGGCCAATTGAGCACAGTGATACCATGGTCAGTAAACCATTTACCAGTGGTTTTGGCACTGTGAGCAGGTGCCAGGTCGTGCTGAAAAATGAAATCTTCATCTCCATAAAGCTTTTCAGCAGATGGAAGCATGAAGTGCTCCAAAATCTCCTGATAGCTAGCTGCATTGACCCTGCCCTTGATAAAACACAGTGGACCAACACCAGCAGCTGACACGGCACCCCAGACCATCACTGACTGTGGGTACTTGACACTGGACTTCAGGCATTTTGGCATTTCCTTCTCCCCAGTCTTCCTCCAGACTCTGGCACCTTGATTTCCGAATGACATGCAGAATTTGCTTTCATCCGAAAAACGTACTTTGGACCACTGAGCAACAGTCCAGTGCTGCTTCTCTGTAGCCCAGGTCAGGCGCTTCTGCCGCTGTTTCTGGTTCAAAAGTGGCTTGACCTGGGGAATGCGGCACCTGTAGCCCATTTCCTGCACACGCCTGTGCACGGTGGCTCTGGATGTTTCTACTCCAGACTCAGTCCACTGCTTCCGCAGGTCCCCCAAGGTCTGGAATCGGCCCTTCTCCACAATCTTCCTCAGGGTCCGGTCACCTCTTCTCGTTGTGCAGCGTTTTCTGCCACACTTTTTCCTTCCCACAGACTTCCCACTGAGGTGCCTTGATACAGCACTCTGGGAACAGCCTATTCGTTCAGAAATGTCTTTCTGTGTCTTACCCTCTTGCTTGAGGGTGTCAATAGTGGCCTTCTGGACAGCAGTCAGGTCGGCAGTCTTACCCATGATTGGGGTTTTGAGTGATGAACCAGGCTGGGAGTTTTAAAGGCCTCAGGAATCTTTTGCAGGTGTTTAGAGTTAACTCGTTGATTCAGATGATTAGGTTCATAGCTCGTTTAGAGACCCTTTTAATGATATGCTAATTTTGTGAGATAGGAATTTTGGGTTTTCATGAGCTGTATGCCAAAATCATCCGTATTAAGACAATAAAAGACCTGAAATATTTCAGTTAGTGTGCAATGAATCTAAAATATATGAATGTTAAATTTTCATCATGACATTATGGAAAATGATTAACTTTATCACAATATGCTAATATTTTGAGAAGGACCTGTATTCCTAACAGAGCACTTCGTTCTCAGACTGCAGGTTTACTGGTGGTTCCTAGAGTCTCTAGAAGTAGAATGGGAGGCAGATCCTTTAGTTATCAGGCTCCTCTCCTGTGGAACCAGCTCCCAGTTTTAGTCCGTGAGGCAGACACCCTGTCTACTTTTAAGGCTAGGCTTAAAACTTTCTTTTTTGATAAAGCTTATAGTTAGAGTGGCTTAGGTTATCCTGAGCTATCTCTGTAGTTATGCTGCAAAGTCAACACCAGTGACTGTCCACTGTCTCTACAAGCTCATCCAGGAGGAGTGAATGCTGCAAGTCACTGACTGGATGCAATCTGCTGGGTTTCCTTAGATAGAAAAACGTTTTATCCAATTTGAATAAATAACTGAATCTGACTGAACTGTTCAATAGTTAGGATTAATTGGAATGTATGTAGCTGACTTTTGTGAAGAACCTTGAGACGACATGTGTTGTGAATTGGCGCTATAGAAATAAACTGAATTAACTTCTCTTACCTCTGCTTCTTCTGCTTGATTGTTGATGCTCTCTTCTTGTATTCTTGGCGCCACCATTTTGATGATTATTTTCACGAGAACTGACGTTTTTTGTTGATGCTGTGTCTGTCTGAGCCCGTTAGATCTGACAACGTTTTGTCTGAGACCCGAGGATGTCTCAAGATTTCAACTAAAAAAACATCCCTGAATGCAAACTGGGTGAACCTGAGAGCTCAGTCGCAGCCACTGCTAGAACTCCTAGTCTCATTACAGTGCTGTGACAAGTCTTCACAGTTTACTTCTGTTTCTGCTTGTTTGTCACACATGAGGCTATGGTTCTCAAAAGTAAAAAAGCTGGACTGCTCCCGCCAAGTTGGCATCAGTCTTTGTACTCCAGAGGAGTTAGGGTATCTAGGTGCCCTGTTAGAGGGTGATGATGGAGTAGGAGATGGATAGATGGATGGAGACCTTGCTTGGTAAGGAGAGCACTGCAGGGGTCTGTCATGGTGAAAAAAGAGCTAAGCCAAATACCAATGCTCTCAATTTATGGGTCCGTCATGAGAACTGTGTCCTGCACTTGTAACATTTTAGGAAACAGGTTCCACATAATTGTATTTTGTTAGTTGAAAGCATAAAAGATTAATTAATCTTACTAATGACATTATGTTACTAGAATAAACCAATTTAATCCAAAAAATACATTTGTTTATGTGTTAACTGTATATTAAATGTTAACATAAAGTGGACAAATGCCCTGTTTCACTTTGAGTGTGACCAAAAGAAAGACATCCTGAAGACAAGCGGCTGAAATTAGCTTCCTCCATAGGTTTAACTGAGCCCATCTGAAAATATAGTGTGAAGAGCTCTGTCATCCAGGGGGAGGCTTAGAGTAGAGCCACTGCTCCTCTGCATCCAAAGGAGCCAGATGATGTGATTTGGCCATTTTACCAGGAGGTTTTCTTCCTTGGCGTTCCCATTTGGAGGTTTTTCGGGGTTGTCCCACTGGTAGGAGATTCTGGGCCAGACCCAGAACACGCTAGTGGGACTCTATATCCTGTCTTCCCTGAATATGTTCTAGTGTGACCAAGTCTGGGATCAGCATAAGACAGAAGTTCAATTTTACTAGCCAAATCCAGGCCTCAAGAAATATCTTAATTAGTACCTGTCTGACAACACGAGGTAGGCTAAAATACACCAAAAGGCAACACGTCATTAAGTATGAATTGTGAAATAAGCACAAACAAACGATCAAAAGTCCAAAAAAATGTTTCTCAGTGTGTTTTATATGAGTGTCAGCCATATTAGATTTTGAGCTTGCAGTTGGTGAGAAACCTCACCTGGTGAAACCTGGTGAGAAGATTTTAGGAGTCATTCCAGCTGACTTTTTAAACATGCAACTTGGAAATTTCACCTTCCAAGCAGACCGACAAAATAAACAGGAAGTGAAGCAAGAAATGCAGTAGGTAACCAGAAAGTGGAGCCATATCAAAACCTTTAAATGTAACAATAAAAACCAAAAGAGCAAAATGTGAATTTCTAACTAGAAAGTTAACATGGTATAGAGACAGGGCTGGTCTTTAGCTGTGCTGAAAAAGTCCTTCAGTTGCAGATGTTTATGAGCTGACTCACTCAAACCGTTAACCTTTCCATCCCACTCTACGAGTGGTGTTTACCTTGAGAACTTATAATTTCCATGATTTGGTTTAAATGAGTAAGCGTGTTTCACATCTGAGAATAATTTCTGCTCATTAGGCAAACAATCCTGCTCTCTCTGCTGCGCTCAGAGCCGACCTGGATTCACACAGAGGAGGGAGAAAATGAGATTACAGGACTCCAGCAATAACAAGCTGATAGTTTTGAAAATGAGTCATGTGACATATGTTAAACCTCCGTGTCGTTCTGCTAATGTTTGTTGAGTGAAGCTGGGACACACTGCAGCAGAGACTCTGGAGCAGCTGTTCCCAACTGGATGAAGTTTAAAGCCAAACGCGACACAGAGGGTTGCTTATAGGCGAGAGCTCATGTTGCAGTGGGGCAGAAGGAAACAGAGTGGGATGAAGTTGAACCTGAGCAACTCTCCTTCTGTAAAATTATGTTTCCTAACGGTGGTCCTTCAACATGACGATGTCCTTCCATTCATTGCTCCTTCAAGCAATGCTTTAGTTTTGTGGTCATTACTCCCCCTGCACACGTGTAGTATGTTACTTTTAAATACTGTGCATCATGAGAAATCTAACATTTACTGTGTATTTGTTTAACATTGTCAGTGACATGAAAAAAACTCTTAGAAGGAAATGAGTAACCCTGACAGTTTAAAACACAGCGCTGCCTGGCATTAAAAATAAAGACTTGATGACAATTCTGCTTCATACTCCCAGACTGAAATCATACAGCCTCCCTGATTTTATTTCCACCCAGTTTTAGTCATCAATCCTGCTGAAGTTTCATAAATTCACTGTAACGTTGGAAATAAGAAGCTGAAACCATACAGTTTTTACGGTTTTCTTGTATCTTTTTCCAGCAGTTACAGATTAAAGCCTTTCGTCTGGTGAAACCACTCCACTGCATTCGTCTCCTGACACATCTGTTTCAACAGACGTGTTGTTGAGCGAACAGAGCAGAGACACAAAGAGAACAAAGAAGCACTGATCCAGGAGTACTTTCTATGGGAAAGAAAAGTGAAACATTAATGGTTGTAGCTCCTTTAGAGGCTTCATCTAGGAGAGAAAGACAGCTAAGCAGATGAACTCTGAGCCAGTTTTCAAGTCCAGAGGATGAAAGAGAGAACATTGAGTCAGTCCCAGTAGAAGCTCAGTCAGTAGCCATGTCTAGGAGAGAGAAAGGGTTAAACACTGAAAGACAGGGCTATGTAGATCATCTGTAGAAGGGGAGCATGAAGTTGTTGACAGCAGAAGCTCGGACCTTCTCCAAGAAGGTGTTAAAGGTAGACACAGGATAACCTAAGCCACTCTAACTATCACTGCAGCGGTTTGGATCAGCTGAAGGCTTTTATCTGTATTTTGTTGACAAAGTCTAGTCCAAAGTTTAGTGCTAACGCTAAACTCAGTTTTTCTCAGTCTGGAAGACATTTCACTCCTGGTGTAATCTAAATCTGCTCATAAAGGGAAAATCACAATAACTTAATGTGTGTCCACAGTAGGTCATCTTCATGAAAAAGGAGGAAGAACAAGTCCAGATGATGGGATCCAGCTAAGACTGCTCCTCCAAGTCTGAGGGCAACAACAGAAGCTGGATTATTTCTGGGTCAGAGTGAGACTTTAACTCAACCAGAGGACTGTAACTACCTGGGTGTCCAACTAATGATGGCAAGATGGAGTAAGACATGACGAGATGGATATGGATCATGTGTAGTAATGGGACTTGCTCCTGACTGTCATGGTGAAGAAGGAGCAGAGCCAAGATATAAAGGTACCAGTATGGTATAGTCCTGCCTGAAAGAATGAGGTCCTGGTTACCAGCTTCTTCTGGTGGGTTTTTGGGGTGCTGCCTTCCAGATTAAGAGAGCAGTAAAAACCTTGAAGGTGAAGATGTCTAACGTTTGAAGAGCCTCATGCTGGTCGAACCAATTAAACTGAGATTTTTCCATTTTTTTATTTGACACTCAGGAGCTAAGCTACACAAAATACAAATTCATTGTCACACAAAGCAGTTTTCCCACATACATACAGGAAGTGCTCAAACTGTTTTCTATGAGCTCTTTGTCTTTTGTTCCAAACAGATTTTACATTAAAAGTGTATTAATGGCCAGAAGGGTTTCACAGCTGTTCACTTTCCAGCCAAAGCTTCCAAAATTTTTAAACTGGGGATTCCCACAAAACTACTGGTGCTGTAAAAACCCATTACAGAACTCAGAAAGAATGTCTGAGTGTAGCTGAGTTCTGATCTCCAGCCTGAAGCCTTCATGCACTTTGAAGTGAAATTAGGAAACTATGCAATAATTCAAACAGAAAGTAAGCAGAACATTGGCACTGATGAATGATGAAAGCAGTCTTTAGACACCATTTACTGTTGATTCTGATAAAAAAACAAGATGCTTCCGGTCAGTCTAAATAAACCCGCTTGTTCTCAACCAGGACCTTTACAATGGAAAGCAGCTATTTATTCTAAATGTGCTCTATGTGTATACGCATACATATTTGTCCCTGTATTTACATATAAATTCAAGCTTTTATTGTTACACTGATTCTACTATTACACTGTAAAAAAACAGAATCATCTGCAAACTATGGATGGATGGATGGATGGATGGATGGGTGGATGGGTGGGTGGGTGGGTGGATGGATGGGTGGATGGATGGATGGATGGGTGGGTGGGTGGATGGATGGATGGATGGGTGGATGGGTGGGTGGATGGATGGATGGATGGGTGGATGGATGGATGGATGGGTGGGTGGGTGGATGGATGGATGGATGGATGGGTGGATGGGTGGGTGGATGGATGGATGGATGGGTGGATGGATGGATGGATGGATGGATGGATGGATGGATGGGTGGGTGGGTGGGTGGGTGGGTGGGTGGATGGATTATACAACAATAAAACCAAAATGGTTGAAAATAAGACTCTGTGAAAATCAGTTTAAATCCATTTGGAGTTTTGATAGTTGGATAATCCCATTTACCAGATGTACTTGAATGCAGCAGCTGTTGGGAAATCCCTTCAGAGTCAGAGGGACTCATCAGATGTTTGCATTCAGCCTGAAAAGATGCTGACATCTGCTTTGGCCCACCTTTCTTTCTCCACTGTAGCTGCATGAAAGACCTTAATGTTCAGAATCAGAATCAGAATCAGAAAAGCTTTATTGCCAAGTACGTTTTTGGACATACAAGGAATTTGTTTTGGCGTAGTCGGTGCAATACAATACAAATTAAACAGTATAAACATATCTACAATATAATATAAATATATGTGCGCAGTTTTAAGTGAGTGAGAGTAAATGTAGAGCAGTATAAGATGCAAGAGCAATACAACAGTGCAGATGATCATTGTGCAAGTAAAGCAGAGCTCTGTAGCGCCACCTCAAAGGTAAAAGCCTTAACAGTTGGTGTTCAGGGTGTGTGGGGTCTGCAGAGATGTTAGTTGCCTTTTTCCTGACCCTTGACCTGTATAAGTCCTGGATGGAGGGAAGGTCAGCCCTGATGCTTCTCTCTGCAGACCTGAGTGTTGGTTGCAGTCTGGACCTGTCCTGTTTAGTGGATGAACCAGGATGGTGGGGGGGTGTATGTGGCGGTGGTGTTCTCAGAAAGTCCACCATCATCTCCACAGTCTTGAGTGGGTTTAGTTCCAGGTGGTTCTGACCACCCCAGTGGACCAGCCAATCCACCTCCTGTCTGTATGCAGACTCATCACCGTCCTGGATCAGTCCAATAACAGTGGTGTCATCTGCAAACTTCAGGAGTTTCACAAACGGGTCCACTGAGGTCCAGTCATTAGTGTAGAGGGAGAAGAGGAGTGGGCAGAGAACACACCCCTGGGGGGCGCCACTGCTGATGGTTCTTTTGCAGGAGAAGATGCTCCCCAGTCTCACCTGCTGCTGTCGGTCCTTCAGGAAGCTGTTGATCTACTGACAGGTGGAGGTTGGGACTGAGCTGGATGAGCTTCTGGTGGAGGATGTCTGGGTTCATGGTGTTGAAGGTGGAGCTAAAGTCCACCAACAGGATTCTGAGTATCCTTATACTCTGTTTTGTTCTAGTCTCTATTCATTTCTCAGTGATTCTGGTTCCTTTCTCTCTACTTATTGGTTTATTTTAGAGAGACAGCTTTCAAAGTGCTAAAAAAAAAATAAAATCTTGCTTATTTTTCTTTTAATCCTCATTGCCTCCTTGTTGTTAGTTGCAATAAACCTAAATATGTATATTTCTTACTCTTAAACAGGAGGAAATTGGGTACAGTTTTAAATAAACACATCAAGTCCCAGAAGAAGTTGGCTTTAGATACAACATGTATCATAAAATAATGCATTCACTACTGAGAAATTCTGAATAAAATACTTAATAATTAAACTTCCCTTAAAGCGAGAACAGGGCAAGCGTTTAGCAAATACCTAAACAATAATGCACTGTGCAGGATGTCAGTATGTTTGCTCAAGGTGTGATCCAACATAGATAATTAATGCTGACATACACTGGGAGGGTCCAGGAACTGTCTGGGCTGCTCTTGTTGCCTCAACCTTCACATGTTCTTGTTTTTCATCAAATGTCTTCAAACCTATAAAATGTTGTAGTCCTCAAATTTTATTGGAAATAAAATAAATTAAATATCAAAAATGTGCAAAAAATCAGAGGTTTCTGAGCTATTCACAAAGACAAATGTTTCCTTATTCCATACCTTCCATCTCTACTCATGAAACCAGTAACTATTTTAGATGTTTAGCTCACTGGATGCCATCTTCAGTCTGTAAAAATCCAACCATGAGATCCAACAAACAAACAGCAGAACCTGTTAGTATCTTTAACATTATTGACATTGTCTCCAGGGAGAGCTGGAAGCTCAACGTCATTCTGTGGTCTTCATGTTTTATCTAAAAGCTGTTTGGATGCCTGGAAGTGAAACATCATATCTTCTCTGTTGCAACATCTTGTCATGAGGCTGAGGGTTCATCATGTTTTAAGTAGGCTCCTGTTTGGATTTCTCTGCATCAAGAGTTTTGCTTATTTTTTTCCATCTTGTAAGTTCCAGGCAGTGAATTTTGTCAGTTGTTATCAGCATCCAGCTCATCACACCTGTTGTCCACCTGTAACCACACCTGTCTTCATTCAGTGATGAGTCAGGTGTGTCTCTCTGCACTCTGGACTCATTGGACAGACAAATATAAGTCTGACACACTGAAAGGGACAGAAATGCTTACATTTGGATGTAGAAACTGGACCTTTGAAGTTCATCATGTGGGCAAAGTAGATCAAACCAGAACGTTTCTGAATGTTTTACAGGGTTAAAATCCAGGGTGTGTAGCGTCACGCCAAGCTGAACGTTCTAGTAGGAAAATGTAGAAAACTTAAACTATAATTATTGAATAATTTGGGTTTAGGCAACAGCACTACTCGGCACTAGAAATAGATAGCAGGATTAATAATGATCTTCTTTAATGCTGCTGGTTGGCGTACATACATTCACAGCAGCTCATCTTCCTCCACGTGTTTATTTGTGGTTCATCAACTAAACGTCTTTTGGGAGATTTTAATGGACCTTCGACGACGAATGGAGGGTGGAGGACGACCTGTATGGGTGACTGCTGAGTGGGTGACGACCCTTCTAATGTTCATCGCTGGATAACAGGAAGGATTATTTTCAGCAAACACGTCTCCATGGCAACAGGCTTAAATCGGGCTTAAATCTAGACGTACTGGCGAGCTGTCAGTTTGGGTTTGTAGAGGAATCTATATCCTATTGCTGAGTTAAATCTTGATGCAGTAACATCAGTCATTGACACTACCACCCATCAACCAGTATTAGAGTTGGTTACCATGGAGACTGGATGCAGACTGAAGAAGAATCTCTTCCTTCTGCCTCGGTGTTGGTAGATGTTTCAGGTGCTGCTGTTTGATCTCCTACATCAGTAGAAGACTTACTTCATTACCTCCAGACTAGAGAAACACAGTTTCTCAGGAGGCTCCAGGATGGCTCCAGGATGATCTAAGAAGGCCTGTAGGTTTCTGACTACTGTAACAGTTAGAAGATACAATGACTGACCTAAAGAGAAATTGAACAAGGGTTTTTCGTTTCGGGTCCAGGAGCTGCAGACTGTTTGTCAGACGAGTCCAAAATCATGAAAGCTGCAGTACGCTGCAGAAGGCACGGTGGCTCAAGCATCATGGTATGGACATATTTCTCATACTATGGTGTTGGGCCTATTTATCAAATACAGGGAGAGGTCATGGTACCTTCTGCTGGAGAGGAAATACCTTGAAATGGGTGTGGCCCTAGTAAGCAAGCAGCATCTGCCATCTTTGGTCCAGAACATCAAATTTAATATTATGAAGCCTCCAGCCTGATCTTCAGACCCTAATCTAGTGGAAAACCTGACATCTAGGCTGACATCAAATCTGCAGTTTCTTAGGCAGCACCAGAAATGCAGCATGTGGTCCAGGCGTCCTGGGCTACAGTGAAAAATCATCACTAACCAGTTTTAGCTTGTTAGCACTAAATAGATTATTTTAACTTCATGCTCACTTTCACTGTTAAACCTCACATGCAGCTGTTCTAAATTGAGTTCCCTGCAAGACACAACTCTCAATGTTGTTTGGAGGATTTACTTCATGCATGTGTTCTGCCGGTACCTGGTACCACTGGGCCAGTTTCAGCTCCCAGTCTCCTGTTCCTGTTACAGAAATGGTTCCATCAAGCCTGATTGAGAAATGAGCCCTGCAATTTGAACTATATTGTCATCTGTTGGTCTATACATACGTGCATATGGAAGTAATAAAATAACAATTATGTAAAACAAAATGAGCAGCTATCCCTTCAGAGGCTATGTTTAGGTTATGCAATCAACAGTAAAAGGCCTGAAGATTGGGCTAACAAGAAAACTGGATTGCTGAACTGGTCACATGGTTGGAATTAACATTTGGAAAACATGAAGCGTTGCAGGAGGGCAAGGAAGTGGATTCTGCTGTTCGCTAATGTAAGAATAAAAGAGATCAATCTCACTAATAAATTTTAAAAACTACAGCATTTCACTTCTTTGCTGCTCTTTTACAACAATTTATTTGATTATTTTTGGCCCAAAAAGGTCCAGTGTTGCTTGTTTGTAATCATCTGGACATTCAGCTACCGGACCTCAGCTGGCCTTTGGAGAGTTCAGAGACCATGTTACTGTTCAGGTAATTGTGTATTAATATGCTTTAATTATTGAAGATTCACTTAGATAACATTGGGTCTGTCAAATATTGTCCTGGGAATCCCAGCCCAATATGGCAGTGGTATCAGAACAATAGATGAAAGAATGATCGAGCTCTGGCATTAATGAGCAGCTAACTCCGCGCACATGTGGACTAAATTCACAAAACTCCTTAAAATATAAAAATCTATTAAACTATATAACTCTAAGTTAAACATATTTCAATTAACAAACTCCTTACTGAGCAAGAACAACAACAAAACTGCAAAGCAAAAGGAATAAAGAAACTAATGGGTATAAATGAAAGAACAAGAGAACCAATAAAACTGATACAATAATATGATAGTACAAGATTTTTTTGTTTAAGAACCAAGGTTATTTTTTGTGGAAATAAAGAACAACAATTGGTATGTCTTTAAACAACCACTCGCAATGGAAAATCATAAAACATTATTTTAATAAAATAATGTTTTAAAATGGTGGAAAGAAACCTCTATGGACTCTATTATTTATAGATATTTGATTATCCCAGCGCTAGCTTTAACGGTTTTGGTTAACAAAGGAAAAATTCTTCTGTACCAACTTTTAGTTTCACATGTGGTTGAAACGCCATTAATAGAAAGACTAAGGTGTATGTGAGCACCAGCAGCGCCTTATTCAGGCTTTTCTTCTGGAGTAATCTTTTGAATGAAGCAAGATTTTTATTTTTAAGCATCTATAAATTTATTATATTAATGCAATATATTAATTATCCATAAAGTACACGAATAATTCCACCCTGAGGTATTGTACCCATCTTTAAAAGCTGGAAATGGATCTACTCTTATTCAATTCTCATCAGAGCATCACTGAATCTCTACACTTGTAGGATGTGTTGGGGGACATTGTTCTGCAGGTCAGAATTCGGGCTGCTGAGATTTTGGTCCCATCTCCTTTAACCCTAAAACAGATAAAACAGGTATGAAACTCAGACCAGTAGGTCAGAGTACTCGTGTGATGTAGCAAGTTGTATGTCATTCATAACTGTCTATTCCTCTAAGATAGTAAGGCATGCACTTTTCGCTATAACACCAGCCATCATGTGCTCTCATGCATGAGGTTTTACCACCACAAACAAACACCATAAAATAAACTACATTTAGATTGTATCATCCTACAGTAATTTTCTCAGCCCAAACACCACCTCATACATGAACTGTTCTGAAGAACAGGAGTACAGGAGGTCCAGGTGTAAGGATTATGATTATTGATTAATTAATATTCATCAAAATTATAATTAAAATCCTAATTCAGAAAAATTATTTATTAACCTAAAATCATTACTTACGAATAGAAATCAGAGATGTCCTCTGGTTTTGTGATTATGGGCTCAAAGCCCTTAATAATTATAATTAGTTAACTATCATTAATGATCGATAATTATTAACCAAACCACACTAAATGTCAACTGTTTAATCAGCTGCTTCACCAAACGGTGGGGGAACTTTGACCTTATTTTGACAGATAAATCATTCTTGCTCAAAATAAACACAAATGTTTTCTCTTTATGTACGTGAATATTTATTAAATCAACAACCCTGATACACTTTGCTATTCTGATTCAATAATCTTCACCTAATCAAGCATGTATAATTCTACAGAACGGGTAAAATAACAACCAAATAAAGGTCAAAACAATATTGAGTGTGTATGAAGGTGAAACCAGCAGTTTATGGGCAAAAATGATAATGGAACGAAGCTTTGGGAGCTGCCTCCACCAGCCCGCAGTCATAAAACCCTCAAAGTTGGAGCTCAGTGAAACACAAAGGCTCGTAAAACTTTTAGGCATCAACCAGTGGAAAAACAGTAAGAGTGAAGACCATGGAATAGTGAGTGTTTCACCATGAGGTTCTAGCTGCAGTTTCAGGGCTTCTAAGAACCTCTAATAGTCCAACTTTAAGTTCACCTGAGTCTGCGCTCAGGTGTTCAAACACAGTGAGACACACACAGCTTCAAAGCATGGCGGCCTTCAGAGTCCAACAGCAGTCAAAGCTTCAATAAGACATTTCATGCACATACAACTTAGAACACACTGGACTACAATAAGTGTCGATTCTAAATCGCCCTAAAATCTTACTCTATCCTGCCCAAGCTACTTCTATCGTACTAACAGAAATAAAACCAGAACGAAATTACTTGGTGTCGTCTTCTCTGGAGCAGTGAGTAGAGGGAAGAGGGGGAAAAGAGTTGTTACCCATCCTTAACAAACTCAAGGACGGTCGGCTTCTTCTCCTTTGGCAAAAGGGGAAAATTATGACGGACCGTCAGCAGTCGACTGGAGCAAAAACAGAGGAAAATTTCGTCCTTCCTTGGAAAACCTCAATGGGTTTTTCTTGAGTTGCGTGTCAGGTCCACGCCTTCGATCGGTAAGGTAAAACTTGCTGGTCCTCGTATCCCAGTAAGCTTTTAGCTCGTTGAGCTTCTCATGAGTTTGGCCAGTGAGGAGAATGAACAGAAACCCACGTGTGAGTTTGTTCTCCTGAATGATGCTCACCTTCGTTGGTGGTAACCAAGTCACGGTTCCAGCAGGAGAAAAGCAATGGTGGGGCATCTCACGTACTGTTTTAAAGCTCACTGTGACATCAGAGCTGCAATGCCCACTTCCTGTGAACTGTAATGCATGCTGGTTGTAGCAGACGATGCTGGGAGGTGTAGTAGAGGATTTCTAATCAAATGGAGCATATCCGGTCTTAATAAAGAGGCTCCGGTCAACAGCTCCTCTAACACAGCTTCAGCATTCTGCCATGTTGGACCCCGGACACGTGACTGTGGATTTAAATCCAACCAGACCGAATGTGGCCTCGGGATTAGACGGTCCAAGTGACCAGAGGCCTCCAGATAATTTCTTCCATCAAGGATCATTGAGCTAATCACATACTTTCCTGAGATAACACTTTCTGCGGATTAAAGAAATCCCATTAATGTGGTCAGGTGAGACACATAGGCTGACCTTTAGAAGATCAGACAGAGTGGGAAGGCGGAGAGGAGGCTGAGTTTAGTTTTTTCTCCTCCTAGTTAACAGGACATGTGATTAGTATTGCTGCCGTCTCCTTGCTTTGCCCTGCAGTCAACCCGGTCTGCCTTAGGAGGAAATACAGCCTGCAGGCGAGCCAGTCAAGGTGAGTAAACTCTACCGCTGTCTTCTACATGTTGGAGCTTCAAAAAGGTGATGATGCTGTTTTAGAGATTTTTGTGCCTGTGTGGGTTTTCTGTAGTTAGTTTGTGAACAGAGAACTTGTTTAATGTAATTATCCTTTAGGTCCTAGAGTAGTATAGGAGCAGGTACAACAAACATAAAAGCTTTGTTAACCCTGCGTTATGAGTATTTCAGGTCTGAGTTTGTTTCCACCTGTGCAGCTCATGCATTCCCTCCACAAACGCAAAAACATGCAGCAGCTGGCCTCCTCATTCTGCTGTCCCCTTCCTTTTATTTTACACAATAAATCTAATTTCATCATGGTTTGTAGAAACAAAAATACAGAACTGGAGACTTTGGATTTGCTATGTTAATGAAAAAGATGCCAGGCTGTTCCCACCCGCTAAGCAAATACCTGCAAAGCTTGTGTACACGGTGCAGCTTTACCTGTGAGAAGGAAGTGGGCCGCTCTTTATTTAGCTGCATGTTTGACTTAGAATCAACCATTTCTGTTTAGGACTTGTTTCCTGATTAGAAATCAGATAATTAGGTTACAGAGGGCCCAAAGATTGGAGTTGTATAACATGGCTCGTGGAAATCAAGACAATTATGGGAAGATCCTAAACATGCCACTGCTCCATTTGCCAGTTAGACTGCAGCTCTGTCAGTGGAAGAGGAGAATGAACGCATCCTCTGAAGATTGTGTTTTTTATTGGTTACATCTTAGTTTAACGAAGACTTGATTAAAATCCTCCAGCAATAAAATGGCTGAACCGTGCCAAACCCCTGAGAGATCACAGGACAGGACAGGCAGAGAAGTTATTCCAGACACAAACCCACTGTACAGCTAGCGTAACATGAAACAGGAAAGAAAGTACACCCTTTTCAATTTCTAAGGTTCAAATGTTATCTTGTCTGGTTCTAAAATCATTTTGGTCTAACTCTTATCATTCATTAGATAAAGATGAAATTAACGTACAGACGCAGTGTGTGAAAAACATCTCCGGACTATTTTCTCAAGCTTTGAACGGAACCTTTTCCAGTTGCATCGCTTTCCTGCACTGCTGTTATCTATCGGCTACCAAAGAACAACAAAGATAATTTCTTTCTGACTTCTTGGGTGCAATCACATTAAAATATGAGCAAGTTTTAAGTGTTTGGGATTTTAATAATCATGCATGTTGCTTTGACAAGCCTCTGGTGAAGGATTTGGAGATTTATTGACGTCACTCAGTCAGAATCCAGCATTTTTGGAATAAATTGTTGATACCCAGCTGAAGGCCCTCCTGGATGAATATAATCTGATAGGAGTTTCTGTGTCATGATAGATGACTTTAGCTCTGCATTTGCTGTCCTCCCATGGGGAGTACCTCAGGGATCCATTCTTGGTCCTCTCCTCTTCTCTCTTTATTTGCTACCACTTGGTGCTATTTTTAGAAAGCAGTCAGTCATTTTCTATACCGCTTCTTCTTTCTTTTTAGAAAGCCAAAATCCAGTTTCCCTTTAAAACATAATGGTTCTATTCAGCCTCACCTTGACTGTCTCGTTGACATCAGGAATCAGGTTTTTTTTTAAATCCAGTGGCTTCAGCTGTGTCCCTTCTTTTGATTTTTCCCCCTTGGCCCTGCATGAAAAATCCAGCCTCACTAATTTGGTTGTGAAAATGAACCCTAGCCTACAACTGGACTCACATCTCAACACTGTAGCTGAAACCTCATTTTTTCAGTTGGGGCAGCTGTGAAAATCAAGTTTGTCCTGTCCAACTCCACCTAGAGACAGTGATTCATGCTTTTATCGCCTCACACCTGGATTATCTTTTTGATTGGAGTTAGCCAGGCCTCCCTCTGGCGTCTGCAGCTGATGTTCCCGAAGACACTTAATAAATCCACAGGAAACCGAGCCTTTGCCTTTTTGATTCCTAAAATGTGGAATGAGCTGTCACTGCAGATGTTTAAAATGAGACTTTCCCAGGTTGTGTAAACCTACAGTTCTCCTTCTAAGATCTTCACTGGGTGCTTTGGACTTCCCTTGTTGTTCTGAGAATTGTTGGTCCAATGAGAGCTTTCAAATAAATCCTTTTCATGCTGCAAAGAGAAACTACCAGCTGCAGTCAATTAAGTTCATTGGCTTTGCTCTTGTCAACAAAAACAGTTTCAGAAACATTAAACGTATTGGGTTAATGCATATATACTGTATATACATATATTTTAGCTTGCAAGTATAATTTTGTAGATTTTGACTTCTCCACAAAGAGGCAATAATAATAACATTTTCATTTACCTGTAAATGTTTTAAATCGATGCTGAGAGAAACACCTTTTCCGACTGCTCTTGTTTGTCAGGTCACATCCATCGGCCATCAGGTTGCTCTTGCATCATGCCTGCCACTGCAGTGGGTATGAAGCTGGATTTGTCCAAACTCACAGACGAGGAGGCCAAACATGTGTGGGAAGTTGTCCAGAGAGACTTTGATCTGAGGAGGAAGGAGGATGACCGGCTCAGGTAACTTCAGAAGATACTTTCTTTGATTATTAATTAATTATTGCTTTAATTTCAGTAGCTGTTCTGTTGATGGTAATATAGAGGTCCATTGACATCACATTACTCACAGAAACGTTAAAGTTAGAAAGAAATAACAGGAAGCTCAACTCTTTAGTTCTAGTGAACAAGTCAAACAAGGACATTTTGGTGAACAGGTTGGGGACGGTTCCTTCCTCTTCCTATTCCAGCACGACTGCACACCATTACACAAAGAACGGTCCGTAAAGACAGATGAGCGAGTTTATTGTGGAAGAACTTCTGCACAGAGTCCTGACCTCAACCTAATAAAATACCCTTGGGGTGAATTAGAGCAAAGACTCTTAACCAGACCTTCTAGTCCAACATCAGTGTCTGACCTCATAAATATAGGTGTGGAACAACGTTCAGAACCTTTGATAATATAGCATAGTTAGATTGTCTTTACTGCCTTTTTTTACTGGCATATTTCTACTGGAACCTTTCTGCATCCAGGCTACGTTTCCCAAAATAGACAGAGGACACATGCCAACATAGAGGGAGAGAGTCAGGACACAAGACAGAAATGTCCTTCTTCGCTTTCGACCTTTTTGGTAGCAAAAGTTATTTGTTTTCCATCTGAATGTTTGTTCCTGTGTAACTGCTGCTGTTTTCATTCAAGGGCCTCTGTGGTCTTTAAAGAGGTGCAGATCTTCATGCGGTTTCCATATAAAACTGTCCACTCCTCAGTGTTGGAAAACCAAATATGTTGGTTTAGAAAATGAAATATTTTGTTTTGCTTTTCCGTGTCAAATAAAACAACAGAATCCAAATTGTTTTCCTTTGTTTTTCTACTTTCCTAAATATTTAATCCACTATCATTCAGAGTCATGGAGAAAAGACTTTAAAGAAATGATGTGGTCGCTCCCAGCTTTTAAAATAATTTAGATCAGACCTCAACAGAACCAAACACACAAGCTGAGTTAGTTCACTTTTAAAGACATTTATTGATTCAAAGCAAAAACAAGAAAGAGGGAAACAGAACAAATATAAAACCTAAATTGTCACAAATTTACATGAAAGCCAATGATTCCAAATGTTAGTATGAAACACAACTGAGCTTAATGTAGGATCTGTCAGTGAGAAAATCATGTCATTTATACAGTTCATTAAGCCTCATGTTCAACAAGACAAACATTTGATCTTCGCTTCTCCATCTTGGCATCTTGAGCATCAGCATCACTACCTGCTAGAGAGAGTCTCTGCATGGTGGTACCATGCAGGTTGGAAACTGACATGAGATCAAGACTTACCAGCAAACCAGAACCAAACCAGACTGAGACGGATGAAGACAGGACAGACTGAATGATGGCAGTGTAGAAGATGACCAGCAGCTCCTGTGGAAGGTTGAACTTCTTGAGTTGCCTCAGGAAGTACAGTCTCTGCTGGGCCTTCTTCTGAACATTGTCTATGTGTGAAGACCATCTCTGGTCCAGAGAAACGGTGGTTTGTATGAACCAGAGGTGGTCCACAGCAGACACAGTGTTGTTGAGGATGGTGAGGGGGGTGTATGTGGCGGTGGTGTTCTCAGAAAGTCCACCCTCATCTCCACAGTCTTGAGTGGGTTGAGTTCAAGGTAGTTCTGACCGCACCAGTGTACCAGCCGATCCACCTGCTCTCTGTATGCAGACTCATCACCGTCCTGGATCAGTCCAATGACTGTGGTGTCATCTGGAAACTTCAGGAGTTTCACAGATGGGTCCACTGAGGTCCAGTTATTAGTGTAGAGGGAGAAGAGGAGTGGGTAGAGAACACATCCCTGGGGAGCACCGGTGCTGATGGTTCTTGTGGAGGAGAAGATGCTCCCCAGTCTCACCTGCTGCTGCCAGTCCTTGAGGAAGCTGTTGATCCACTGACAGGTGGAGGCTGGGACGTTGAGCTGGGTGAGCTTCTGATGGAGGATGTCTGGTATGATGGTGTTGAAGGTGGAGCTAAAGTCCACCAACAGGATCCTGGCGTACGTCCCTGGGTGGTCGAGGTGTTGCAGGATGAAGTGTAGACCTAAGTTAACAGCATCATCTGACAACCTGTTTGCTCAGTAAGCAAACTGCAGGAGGTCCAGCAGGGGGCCTGTGAGGTCTTTCAGGTGCTTCAACACCAGCCGCTCAAAGGATTTCATGATCACAGACGTCAGGGCTACAGGCCTGTAGTCATTTAATCCTAGGATGGTGGGTTTCTTGGGCACCGGGATGATGGTGGATCGTTTGAGGCAGGAGGGGACCTCACATTTCTCCAGTGACTTGTTGAAGATCTCAGTGAAGATGGATGCCAGCTGGTTGGCGCAGACTCTCAGGCATGATGGGAAACAATATCAGGTCCTGAGGCCTTCCTTGTTTTCAGGTGCTGAAAGAGCTTATTTCCATCTTCCTCTGAGATCCTGATTTATCAGACGAGGATTCTGCTCAGGGTTTGGGGGAAGGTCTCCTGTAGGCAGTCAGGTTTTTCAAACCATTCCAAACAGAAGCATCTTCATGTGAGAAGCTTTTCTTTAGCTTCTCTTCGCTGCTTTGATCTAAATGAATGTCTTGTTGCCAGGTAATCCGGTGTGTTGGAAAGGGATGCATCTAAAGTTGGACCATTGCAAGGCATCCTCACAGAACACTGTATCACATTAAAACTATTTTAACTTAGACATAAATGGATGTGACTGATTTGTTGTAAATAACACAGAGCTTTACATTAAATAAAAACTATGTCAGTATTTCAGATTCACACTCGTTGATCCCTCTGACTTTAGAGGACATTACTGTAAAAATGTTCTGAGAAAAACACGACACCATGATTATAACCCAAGAAGCTGCAGGTTCAACAGTGTCTGAGAAAATAAACCAACTTTAGAAAGAAGCTTTGTATGGAGCACACATTCAGAGAGACCAAAGTAAACTCCTGGCAACTGGTCCCAGTGTCCTGAGCTTGCCAGTTAAGCAGAAACTCTGCCGTACCTGCTTTTAATCAGAGGGAGCAAAGAACATAACCAATAAGAAATGTAGGAGTTCTATCCTTTCTATGACTGAAATTTGGAAGAAATACAAGAAATAAACAGAAACTAAATTGTTCATATTTGTTTCATTTCATTTCTGAAAACAAATTAGATATTTGAATTTTAAACAGTTATACATTAGCTGTCTTACAAAGTTTCACTGTACAGTTTCAGTTCCAGTGGATCAAACTGAATGTTAAACAAAGTCCTGCTGAGTGTTTCAGTCTTTGACAAACAGTTTATAGTTGATCTCATAAAACCTTTAGAAGTAAAGCCCCACCGTTGGACGAAGACCCCTCTACATTTTATTAAGGGTTTTTCAGCACAGCCATATGCATGTCAGTGTGTTAGTGCATCAGTCACTGTGAGCTGATCACCCCAGGCTCTGAGGCCTAAAGGTGGTTTTATACAGCCTCAATGGACAGAGCTGCATGCAAACTGCAGTCTAACAAACACAGCAATCAGCAGAGGTGCAGTTTGGAGGTGTGAGTGCTTCTCTCAGGCCCTGAACCTGTCTCCAGCAGCAAGCACACTGCTTCCTAGGTGATTCCTAGGCATGCTGTTGTTTTTATTTGGCATGTGACTTTTATAGATTTTGGAGCCACCAAAAACAACCTTACTTACTTACTTCTCACACTCTTTAAGGTGTAATGGACACCATACTTCTTTCTTATTCAACACTGTCAGTCACGCGGAGATCCTTCAAAGACCGTCCACATTCTGGCTGACCTTTGACCCTGTAGTATTCTTCATCAAGTGAGTAAGGGTCCAAATAAAAAGGTTACTTTCAACAGAAATGTACTCAAAATTACACCTGAGTACTAAATGTAGTTAGAGGCTTGAGGTCAGTGACTTTACCGTATTTGCCAGGAGCTACAGAAACACAACATTTTGCAGTTCAATTCTCTAAAACAAATGAAATTTACAGGAAAACATCTAAAAAAATTTAAAACCACGTTGTGGATAGAAATGTTTCTCCTGACATTTAGATGGTGGGAAATAAGATTAAAGTCCTGCACTCCCCTCCTCCTCCCTCTGCTGGTAAGTGACCCTTTGGTTTTTGACCTTGGCCAATATATCAGAACTGAGATAGCCATGGCATTACATACAGCGCACATATGTCACTGAAACCATGGATGGTAATCCTGTGCACCAGATTTATGGGATTTAATAGGACTGAAGATATTCAGCTAATATTACTTTTAAATCACACAAAGTTTAAACAATAGCAGCTGTATCTGCAAAGGCTTAAGGAGTACGGAAACATTTATCAAGGTGATATGGGCTATAATTCAGACTGTATGGTCCAAACAACAGGCTTTAATACACAATAAGACTGCTCTCATCCTTGCAGCAGTTGTTTCTTATTTGTAATTTTTCTTTTCAGGCTCCACCCAGGCAGGGACATTTGGGACTTGTTATCTGAATTTTTTCCTTTCTACTGCAGTCAGCATCTCAAAGCTCTGAAGGAGGCTTTAGCTTTTCCAACAATCAGGACCAGTTTCCAATAAACTCCACTGAAGTAAACATTCTGTTTTGAAGCACTGAAGACATTTATTACACAAAAAGAGTTGCATGAGTAGAGGAAAGATAGAATTTGGCTTCAGATGGATTTTACTGCATATTGCACTACACTTATTCTGTCAACTAATAATGACTTTGCTTAAGAAAGTTTTTTGCAGTGGTGTTTAACCTTGAAGTTGCTAGATTGTTTGGAGAAGTGAAAATAAAGTAGTTCTTGGATGAATAACTCAAAGAAATAATATCTGCATATTGCAGTGGTGCACAGTCTTATTTATTTAGCTGTTAGAGAAGTAAGTGATTTTGAAATGTGTTTCAGTTATTACTTCCACAACTTGAGGGAAATGTGCTTATTTCTTCCTCCAGTTGAACTCTGTTAGATACAGTAGCTTAGCATTAACGCTGGGTTCAGCCCTATGAAAAGGGCCATAATAAATAAATGAAAGCTAATGCTAACGCTACTTTCCATCCCACTGGGGTTTTATATTGTAGTTATGATCACTCAGTATCTTACCTGCAGTAGACAGAAGTCAGGGTGACCTCAGTGGAGTGAATCATGGAGGAGCCAAGCTAAATGATGCAGAGAGCAGAGACACTTCACAGAGATTTTAAAAGATCTGGTAGTTTTAGACATCAGTTCAATTTTTCTCACTGTTTACTTGAAGTAGTTCAAAATTCAGCTCACTAAATAAAAACAAAATTATTTAATGTTCATAGTTCATCAATAAAAATTGTGCTATGGTGGTATGCTGATTGTCAAAACTCTGAGTACAGGTAAGATACTGACTGCTTATAATGATTACAAACAACCCTACAACAATGAATTATCTCTTAAACATGATGTCTTGAGCTTTAAAGGAAAACATACAGACAGTGACCGACTGATTTTACGGGAGATCTTCACGACGATATTAGAATTCATCAATACAGGCAAAGGTGACCACAAGCTTTGGGTTTGTTTCTTACTGAATCACATTTTGTTTTGTTGTTGTTTTCCAGTGAACTCAAGAGCAAGATTGAGAGAGAAGATACCAAGAGAGAGCTGTTGGGAAATCAGACCAGCCTGACTGAGTCTTACTGCATTCGTTGTCTTCAGCCCTTCAAGTTCCTGGTCAACATCAAACGTCAGTGTTTGGACTGCAGAATTTACGTCTGCAAGTCCTGCAGCCGCATCAGTAAGCGAGAGCAAGGCTGGTTGTGTGATCCCTGCCATATGGCCAGGTAGGACCGGAACAGTTTGAGTATTAGATGAGTGATTCAAAGTAAGCCTAGGAAAATGTCTGCAGGTTGAACGACCGTTAAAATAAAGAATTTCCCATTTTCTGTTCAAACTGTTGTTTTCCAAAGGCCATTAGATACCAAGTAAAGCAAAGGAAAGGCCTCTTATGTTATTCTTGGTTTCACTTCACCCCCGAGACTTTCTGACTCTGATTGTTAAAAGTCCCTACTCTCAAGTTTCACAGTTGCACTCAGTGGAAGGCAGAAATCCCTCAGAACCAACAGAATTTGACTAAAACATTCAATTTGAGCATAAAAGCAACCTTCAGGATCATAATTATGCAGCTCATATAACATACATGATTTACACTGATCTCATGTCAGTTCCCAACCTCTAAACTTTACAACAATGCTCCAAATCATTTTGGTTTTTATGGTGCAGACTGTTACCTGTGTGATGGTGCCAGTTGTTTTTGGTTTGATGCACAGCTGTGACTTAGCTGGCGCTATGACCTCATACTACTGGAGCAGTGGGTTTTTAAGTTTAGCAGAGGTTTTAATTCATCAACTAAAAATGAAAAGTCCTATATGTGGTTAGCTTTTTATCTCAGCTATATGAGCTAAACAGTTTAAGCAAGTGCAAGCTAAACAAGCTAAAGTCAGCTAGGTGTTGTTGAGACAGGTCTACTGTTTTAAATATTCTTATTTTACCAACACACTGTGTGGTGTTTAGGGATGTGAAAGTATTCCTTTATATTTCTCTATTTTGGGAAGTGTCTGCAGATAGCTGAAGAAATATGATTGTTTAAATTTAATACATTTCTCCTAGTTCCTGCTGACGTCCAACATTTTTCAAATGTTTTTTTTTAATATTGGTAATAATCTTGACCTCTAAAACTACTTTGTGAACAGTTAAAGAGCTCAGTTGCTTTCCCAGGCATACTTAAAATCACATCCAGCTAACGAATGACATTTTGGCCTCTGCATTCTGATAAGAGAGACCTTATATAACTTTTACGGCTCACTCTCTGCAGCTAGGAGCGAAAGACATTAATACATCCAGTTTCTTTCAGGTCCATGTGCAAACCATCACACCATTGTTTTCTCATATTATGTTTTTTTTACATTTTATTAGAAGATGTGTGTCTGGAAAATATTTGGTCTCCAAATCTCATTGTTGAAGCTGCAGTTCATAGTTTTACTTGTCTAGAGATTGTTGTTGCAAAAATGCTTGTCCAGTTGAATCCGTGCACTTATTTCCTGTGATGACTATTTTCTTGCAGAGTTCTTAAAATTGGTACCTTGGAGTGGTATCATGAGAACGTCCGAGCCCGTTTCAAGCGCTTTGGCAGTGCCAAGGTGATGCGATCGCTCTTTAAGAGGTTAAGTGAGGAACACAGTTGCTCTCAGAGTGACCATGGAGGTTAGTGGTCTACTTACATGGTTTTATTGGAATTTCAGTGCAGCCAAAGATTATGACAGGAACGTTTAAATCTTTGTTCCACTTGGGAAAATCTGAATGAAGTAGGGAAATACGTGACTGCAACTTGACTTTACAAACTCTTTCAGAGTGACCATTTAGCTGAAAGATTAAGCTCCCACTGATTAACTAAAACTGCTTAGTGGTCAAACACTGTGGTTACTGAACAGCTGCCAGGTTCAAGACGTTCGTATGAAGAAGGAAATAAATGTAAATCAAAAGCCTTAGGATACCATTCAATTACTTGACAGCGGAAACCTTAACAAATTACCATCTGTTTCACTTCTTTCTCTGCAAACCCTCAGGAGTTGCTGCTGGTCAAAAGTTCAATCTGCCACAGTTAGGAAGCATGAACGTGAAGTCAGGGAAGTCTGAGCTTACCGTGAGAAATCCTCAAAAAATGAAAGACTTCAGTGAGATTCAACAGCTGCATACTAACTCCCCATGGCATCAGTATTGTATGCATGAACTGGATTATCTTTCAAAGAGGTGTGACACTTGTTTTAAGTGTGAATGTCAAGGTACAACAAACTCTAAACATCCTGTCTATCCACGCAAGACTTTTCAATGCTGGGAAAAAGCATTTGCCTCTAACAGGTTTCTTCTGTTGTAACTTTTTGTAACACTTAAATGTTTTAAATCCATCCATCTTTTTTTCTACATGCACTGAAGCCTGATTTCTACCAGACCTGAAGAATCATGAAATTAATTAAATAGTGTCCGAATGTGACATTATGGACTTTGTGTTTTGTTTTGTTTACTGATGATCATATTTCTCCAGCCCCTCTGGTTAGGTTGTGTTTACTTATTGTTTACATCCTAGTCCTCATGTTCTCTGCTTCCCTTCCTGTCTGTTCAGTCTGTGTGGTGTTAGGTTTCATTACTCTGTAATCTGGTTTGCTTTATGGGTTCCTTGTTCGTTCTTAGATTTGGTGTTTCGTATGTTCCCTTCAGTTTCTCAGTTTTCCTTCGGAGTTCGCCATCGACTTCCGGGTGGCAGCACTCAAGGATGAAGCGGCACTCAAGGGTATTTTTGTGAATTCCCTTACAGATCAGATAAAGGACCAGTTGGTTTTAAGAGATCAACCTGTGAGACTGGATGATTTAATCAAACTGTCAATCCGTATTGACAACCGCCTAAGAGAGAGACAAGCAGAGAGGAATCATAAGTCAGAGTGGCAGCACTTTATGGCACCTCGGACCGCTTACCTTGATACACCCACTTCCTCTTCGGAGGGATCTGTGGAACCTAAGCCTATGCAGGTTGGTCACACTCGTCTCTCTCCTGAAGAGCGACAACGTCGTTTTGGGGCTGGTCTTTGTTTGTATTGTGGACAAGGTGGACATTATGTTGCAAGATGCCCTAAGAAGGGAAAAGAGGGGGCTCGTCAATAGGTCAGGGGACTTTGATGAGCATGTCCCATTTTTCCCCTATATCTCGTCTGTGTTTTCCAGTCACTATTATTATTGGCCAAGAAAAGTGTCCAGTGGATGCTTTTATTGATTCTGGTGCGGAACAGAATCTTATTTCCTTGGATCTAGTTGACAAACTTAAGATACCTTCTCAGTCTCTCAACCACCCCCTTTCTGTTTCGGGCATCACTGGTCAAACCATATCTCAGGTGAAGTTTAAAGTGCCCCACCTTCACATCATTACCTCAGGTAACCACCATGAATGGGGTGAGTTCTTTGTTGTCTCCTCTATCTCCCCACAATTGGTTCTAGGATTTCCGTGGTTGCAGAGACATAATCCCGCGATTAATTGGGTGGAGGGCAGGGTAGAGAAGTGGAGTGATTACTGTCTCCAGAATTGTCTAAAGACTGCTGTCTCTCACTCTAGCAAACAAATTGAACCACCTGAGCCTGTTGATCTGTCTAAGATTCCTCCTGAATACCACAATCTTGCATCTGTTTTTAGTAAACAGGGGGCTCTTTCTTTACCCATGCATCGTCCCTATGACTGTGCTATTGATCTCCTCCCAGGTGCTCCGTTACCATCCAGCAGACTATACAATCTCTCTGGACCGGAGAGAAGAGTCATGAAGGAGTACATTGAGGATTCCTTAGCATCCGGGATCATTCGGCCATCTACCTCCCCCGTTGGCGCCGGCTTCTTCTTTGTGGGGAAGAAAGATGGCACGTTAAGACCCTGCATTGATTATAGGGGGTTGAATCAAATCACAATCAAAAAGAAGTACCCCTTACCACTCATTGATTCTATACATGACCAATTACACTCTGCCAAGATTTTTACCAAGCTCGACCTGCGCAATGCGTATCATCTGGTTTGGATCCGAGAGGGTGACGAGTGGAAGACAGCTTTCAAGACTCCCCTGGGACATTTTGAATATTTGGTGATGCCTTTTGGATTGACTAACGCACCCGCTGTTTTTCAGGCTCTTATAAATGATGTTCTCCGTGATTTCCTCAACCTCTTTGTGTTTGTTTATCTGGATGATATTTTGATTTTCTCTCAGAACATTGATCAGCATCACCAGCATGTCAGGACCATACTCCAGAGGCTTTATGAAAACTAACTCTTTGTAAAAGCCGAAAAATGTGAATTTGGTGTTTCTTCTGTGACCTTCTTGGGTTTTATTTTTGAAGCAGGCAGGTACAGAACGGATCCTGAGAAGACCAAGGCAGTGGCAGAGTGGCCTACTCCAACGGATCGCAGGCAACTCCAAAGGTTCTTAGGTTTTGCAAATTTTTATAGAAGGTTCATAAAGAACTACAGTCAGGTCACTGTGCCTCTCACTCAACTTACCTCCTCTCTGAAGACATTCCATTGGTCCCCTGAGGCAGAGAAAGCTTTTTGCAAATTGAAAACTTTATTTTCTTCTGCACCCATTCTGACTCATCCTGATCCTAGTGCGCAATTCGTTGTGGAGGTTGATGCTTCTGACATTGGAGTAGGGGCCATCTTGTCTCAACTTTCTCCTATAGACAACAAGGTGCATCCTTGTGCTTATTTTTCTCGTCGTTTGTCGTCAGCAGAGCAGAATTACGATGTGGGAAATCGAGAGCTTCTGGCTATCAAGTTGGCGCTTGAGGAGTGGCGGCATTGGTTAGAGGGGGCGGAAGTCCCTTTTCTCATTTGGACTGACCATAAAAACCTCTCTTACATCCAAAATGCCAAGAGACTTAACTCCAGACAAGCCCGTTGGTCCCTGTTTTTTGCTCGTTTTAATTTTTCTATCTCTTATAGACCCGGCTCCAAGAACATCAAGCCCGACGCTCTCTCTCTCGCCAATTTTCTCATTCTGAGCAATCCAAGACTGAAGCTTCCATCTTACCGGAATCCTGCATTGTGGGCGCCCTCACCTGGGCCATTGAAAAGGACATCAGGGAGGCACAACAATCTGAACCGGACCCAGGTACTGGTCCTGTAGGCAAACTGTTCGTTCCGAACTCCGTCATCAATAAAGTTCTGGATTGGGTTCATAATAATAAACTTACCTGTCATCCGGGGATTAATCGTATGATCACTTTTACCAAGAGGTATTTCTGGTGGCCCACTATGAATCCCGACATTAGAGAGTTTGTCGCAGCTTGTCCCACATGTGCCCGTAACAAGAACTCAAATCAACCTCCTGCCGGTCTTCTTCAACCTCTGTCTACCCCCAGTTGCCCATGGTCCCACATCTCTATTGACTTTGTCACTGGTCTCCCGCCATCTGACGGAAACACAGTCATCTTTACCGTTGTTGATAGATTCTCTAAGACTGTTCATTTTATTCCCTTAACTAAGCTTCCGTCTGCATTGGAGACTGCTCAACTTCTGGTTCTTCATGTCTTCCATATTCATGGCATGCCCTTGGATATTGTCTCTGACCAAGGCCCGCAGTTCATTTCACAAGTCTGGAAGGAGTTCTGTAGGGCTATTGGTGCTACCGTAAGCCTTTCATCTGGTTACCACCCTCAGTCTAATGGGCAGACTGAGAGATGCAATCAGGAACTGGAAGTAGCATTGAGATGTGTGATTAATGACAACCCTTCTTCCTGGTGTAGACATCTCACTTGGATAGAATATGCCCATAATATTCATACTTCCTCTGCTACTGGTTTATCTCCCTTTGAGATTTCTCTGGGCTATCTACCTCCCTTATTCCCCAGTATTGAACCTTACACTGTTGTCCCCTCTGTTCAGCATTATATCTCCAGGTGTCGTAAGATCTGGCGTCAGACCAGGAGGACACTTCTACGCACTTTGGAACAGACTAAAAGGTTTGCTGACCGTCACCGTTCCACTGCACCGGTCTACTGCATTGATCAGAAGGTCTGGCTCTCCACCAAGAATATTAAATTAAAGGATACTACTCGAAAGTTGGCCCCCCGTTTCATCGGTCCTTTTGTCATAGAAAGGATCATCAACCCTTCTGCGGTGAGACTCAAGTTGCCAACTTCTATGCACATTCATCCTACCTTTCATGTTTCACAGATCAAGCCAGTCTCGGAAAGTCCCCTGAATCCACCCACCAAGCTCCCTCCCCCTGTTCGTCTCATTGATGACCATCCAGCTTACACGGTCAATCGTATCCTGGATGTTCGACGTAGGGGGCGTGGTTTTCAGTACCTTGTGGATTGGGCTGGATATGGACCTGAAGAAAGAACCTGGGTACCTTGTTCTCTTATCCTGGACACTGCTCTCATTACATCTTTTTACAGACGTCATCCGGAGAAACATTCGGGATTGCCTGGAGGCAATCGTTGAGGGGAGGGTACTGTGAGATCTCTGCTGGCTGGTTCTGGCACTTCATTGTTCTCAGCTGCAACTCATCCAGCTAATGAGCTCATGGCTTTTTAAGACAGCTGCTGACACAGTCTGTTGCTGGAACATAGTCTCTGTTATGTGGACTTCTGTCAGCCTGCCTGATCGCTTGTTGTCCTGCCTTCCTGTCGATCTGCCCATCTGTCTGCCTGCCTGTTGCCATATGGAACTCTTCTTCAGGAAATCTGCACTGTAAATATTTCCACCGCCAGAACACTCTCTCTGCTCGGATCCTTGGGGCTTCCTCATCCTCTGGCTTCCAACAGCTCTAATCAAGGTCTACCTAAGTTGGAACAATAAAACCTCATTTCAATCTAATTCTGTGCATCGAATCTGTTTGGTTATATTTCGACAACCTGAGTAAATTAATGATAACTACGAATAAATCTCCTATTTCTGTATTTCATTTTCTGTCATCTGCTGACTGCCAGATTTGACACAGGGATTTAATCTCCATTTTTCCTGTTTTTCCCATTCTGTCTCACCAAAGCTGTGCTCTCAGCATTCATAGACTGTCAGGCTTTAGGCCCTTAACTCAACAGAGACTTGTGGACTACAGACTACCTGTTGTACTCCTGAAAACACCTGTATCATCAGATATTAATGTTGCAAAAAAGAAAAAAGAGAAACATATGTGTTTTAAGGAAATCTATAAGCGGGTAAATACTTGTTCCAACCTCTGCACTTAGCTACAGTGATGTGTAAATATACAAGCTAAGGTTTTATTGATCATTTTTGGTTTGATCAGATGAGCTAAGATATTTAACCTAGCTTAATTAGCTATGCTACAAAAGCTACCAGCAGCTAGCTTAGCTTATGTGGCTAAGTTACAGTACGTTTTATATCTTTTTGCTGGTTTTAGGTTCATATAAGAGCATCACATTGTAGGATAAAAAATTGTGTGAAAGTAATAAATGATGATCTGTTTCTGACATTTTAGAACAGTGTTTTGTGCCCTTAACAGAGGGGCAACAAACAATGCTACATGCTAAAAAGGGTTTGTTCTGTGAGGTAGGGAGTAGTTCAAGACTGTGTCCAGTTTCTAGTGTGTGGTTAAAGTCTGTAAAATTCCTTGGAAACTTGCTTCTCTTTCATAGAGCTGCTTATTTAAAAGGTACATTCAGACCATTCAAAAAAAAAAAAAATGCACTTTATTTCAGCCTGGCAGATCATGGCAGATCTCCAGGTGAGATCACAGCATTTGGAGATAGGTGGTGAATCATAAAGAGATAGCCAGGACTCCTGGTACTGCTTACGCTGAATCACCCCAGAGGATTTCTGGGCAGAGATGCAGTGCAGGCTGAATAGCTGGCTTAGCCCAGCGGGCCTTGTGATCATTCACTCACATGTCTCTCATTTTTCTGCCTGGAGTACAGGGCTCTTCAGACCAGAGGCACGGAGGAGGCAGGGAGGGAGGAGAAAACTTCTCTCATGTCGAATGCAGCATTTAGAGTGTGCAACTTGTATTCTGAAACACAGTCTTAAATATGCATGTTAACCATCAGGGCTGAGAAAGTCTGCAGTTCATCTCATGAGGAGACTCATGTGACCATCTGGATTCAGTTCAACACGCATTACTGTACACACACTCTTTCTTTAGCGTTCGCTTCACTGCATGTTCCTGCTGTGGTCCGTTGGGCCCTCAAAGCTCGGAGGGTGTCCTCCTGTGAGCTCAGCGTGTTTGCTGGTGCTAGAATCAGAATACCCATTCTGTCATTTAAATATATCATTATTTAATGCAGAAATGACTGTTTTACTTTTGTTATTTGTATTCTGACAATCTGTTCACATTAATGTGCTAATTAAATGACATTAATTATTATTGCAGATTTTTTAAGATTATCTAAAGACTTGTAATAATGTAATAATTGTGTTTAATTGCAGCTAACATATCCATGCCTTCACTGCTTGCTTGTGTTTTTAGAGCCCCATGAGTTTGACACACAGAGCATGCCTGAGATCCACAGTACGTATACAACATTCTGACCCGATTAACCAGCAGGGCTCACATATAAACAGCCTGAGCTTCAGAAGTGTTCTGATGCACAGTATTACATAGTAGATATGAACAAATAAATATAAAGCTAAATGTGGAGATTGATGAAAAAATAAATGGATTTTGAAAAGTTAAATAAATAATTGTAGAAAAATAAATGTGGGAAATATTACAAAAATACAATCCATAGAGTGAGAAACAAGACATTTTATATTACAGCAATGAAAAACCTAAAACTGTTTCATTTCAATGAAATAAACTTGGACTATTGTCAGAAACGTTATCACCTTCTTCTCAGATGTCACTGAATTCTTCATGGTGTGAGAGAACAAACAAACAGACCGAGTCGTCCCGGTTCTGTCCAAACGGACTGAGATGCTTACTGACTCCATCTGTCTTCTTGGCACTAAGCCTCCTGTCTGCAGAAGTAAAGAGATAAAGCAGTGGTCATAAATCCCTTCTTCCCGGTACTGGTTGGAAGACTAGATGAATTCTACTTACTGATCCTATGAGAAAAATGCTTCTGGACCTGAAAAAATAAATGAGCCAAATGGATTGGACCAGAACTGGCTTCGGGCCCTTTTTTCAAGGGGGCATTTAAATTTATTAGGCAGATTGCTGTTTACTTATCTTTACGATACGTAACTTATTAAAGTCCATCATTAATAGGCTGTGTTTGCCTTAAACTGTGAGGCGTATAAAACTACACAGCTGCCCATAAAGTTACAATATTTAGTTTTCATCTCTTCTTATGAAATGATTGTGAAAGTAATATATTCTTCTACAGATAAAGAAGCAGATAAGGTTTTAATGATTAATATCTTCCAAACATTACGGTTATTGCAGAGAACCTCCGCTGTCTTGGTGTTTTGTTCATTAATAATGTTAGGATGGAGCAGGAGGTAGACTGCTGGACTCACACTTTGTCTGCAGGAATTAGCCACTGCTCCAGTCTGTGCTGTTGAAGACAAAACTAGGTCAAAAGGTTCAGCTCTTGATTCACTGGTCTGTCTATGCTCCAGCTCCAGTTATTTCCAACAATATGAATAAATAGAACTCAGCAGAATAAATCCAGGTTAAATATCAAACCATTAAAATGAAACGGGCTCTGCGGTCGGTCTCACTCATGTACACTCTGGTCAGACTAGCACATCCATCTGGCTCCATTTTGCATTAACTTCTCAGGAGTTGGAGTAGCACCAGACAGCAGCTCAGAAAGAAACTGAAGCTTTATGGAACCTATGGTATAATTACAGGCTGTTTGTAATTAGAACTGTTTTACAGTGTTTATGTTTGAGAGTTCTGTGTAAAATGAGTATAAATTAAATGTAGTTATTGGTTTGTATGAATCTAATCTATTGTGTTTTAAACAGTGTTAACGAGCCGCTTTATGTCAGCTGGAGCTGATTTTAATGGAAACCTCTCAGAGCTCATTTCTGAAAGCAACACAGGGTGTTGCTAACATTTTCATTAATTACATCAGATAACTTTGCTCCTTAACGCTGACCTGCATTTGTTTTGCAGGAACTATGTTGATGTTTGTGTTGTTATGTTTCAGTTATGTCTTCATAAATCAATGATTTCTCTGTTTGTCAGCAGATGGATATGAGGAGCACAGCCTGGATGCAGCAGACTCACAACACCTCCAAGGGGTAGGACATTTTATTTTTAGCATTTTTCCTTAATCACAGAAATAATTAAAATAAGCATAAACAACTAGTCACTTACAACTGTGACTAATTAAGGTATCTTAATACATCTGATGAATATGAGGCCATTAGCATCCATCCATCCAGCGTCCACACCCACTTGCAGGGTTTTAGGGGGCTGGTGCCACCCAGCAGTCATTGGGTGAAAGGCGGGCGACCAGTCCAGGACATGGAAACACACAGACACACAACCATGCATGCACACACTCACACCTAAGAGCTGTTTAAAGAAACTAACAGACCTAACAGTCATGTTTTTGGACTGTGGGAAGAAGCTGGAAAACCTGGAGAGAACCTACAGTTGCACAGGGAGAACATGCCAAGTCCACGCTAGAAGACCCCAGGCCAGGATTCAAACCCAGGACCTTTTTGCTGCTACTGACTGCACCACCATGCAGCCCAGGCCATCGACATCTCAGAAAAATCATCTGTATAATTGTCCATGCTTTGCTAGTAAAGTGGCCTAGTGGATTAGACAGCAGGGCATTTGCATCCTGGAGAGACCCCGATTACCCTGGTTCGAATCCCACAGCCTGCCTCTCTGGGTCCCTGAGCAAGACCTTTCGCCCCTGACTGCTCCCAAGTAGCAGCAACGGCAGCCCACTGCCCCTAAGGGATGGGTTCAATGCAGAGGATCATTTCTCCATTGTTAGATCAATTAAGTCTAAATTAAATAAAATTAAATATGCGCTCAGTGACAAAATAAAACTGATTTTCAACCAGAAAGTACCTGGAGGGTTTGGACTTTGCTGGTCCACGTAGACATAAAAATGGTTCTATGTGCATGGAGCTGGAGAAGGAGAACCAGGTAGCATCAGAAGTGGTGTGATTGTCTTAACTGGCAGGGAATGGTTGCCAGGAATGGTTGCCAGGGAAACTCAATATGTGCAAAATAATAACAGGCTAATTGATGGTCAGCAAAATGGTGAATCCTTAATTACATTAAATGCAGTTTTACACACAGATGGCTTTTACAAGTTTGTTATGCAACTAAAAGCCCTAAAACTGTTTCATATTTCATTAAACCGTAGAACTGCCTGTAGATATGTTCACCCTTAACACACAGAAGCAGCACCATGACCTAAATGTTCAGAGCAAACTGGAGCAGAGAGCTAGAAAAATGTCACAGTGGAGCAACACAACAAGTCTGGAGGAAAGGTCTGCAGGGTCCATGTCTGCATGTTTATGAACTTACAACATGAAGAGGACCAAAACAAATAAGCTGCTTATCACTGTCTCAGTGATGACAGAGAAAGCCTGAGAAGTGATGAAGAAGAGAAAAATATCCAGGTGGATGAACCGAAGATGTTTGGATAGTTAATGGTGAAGCTGACAGCTTCTAGGTTCCTCACCCATTCAGTACCTTCTGTACATCTTAGCATTCAGCTGCTTGTCACAATAAAACCATCTAATCTCTGGACAACACGTCTCTGATACATATATGGGATTCATTCTTAGGCCACATACATATGCTGTGGGTATGTGGGTGCATGCAGCAGGTAGGGCAGATAGTGGGGCAAAGGGAAAGGGTTGAGAATGATTTCTTTACAGTTTGTCATGAGATAATAAGAGGTTTCTGTGTTAATTCCCGCATGGGTCCATCTTTATGTATCCACACCCCAGTAGGACCAAACCAGTCTGATGCGAACCTAGAAGTAGAAGTAGAAGTAGAAGAAGAAGAAGTCTGTGTCTAGAGACCTTTCCTCACCCAGATGCTTTGGCAACTGGCTGATTGGACTGTCACTCCACGCATGATGCAGCCACTGATGGCCTCTGGTGTCCGCTGTAGACATGTCCATACTGATGTACCCATCGCTGGTCTGCATGTGGACCAGGTTACATCCATGACAGCACAATGACACCATTAGAACACAACTCTGAACACAGACCTGGAGCTGCTAGCAGTTAGCAACAGCTCCAGGATTTAAGACTTCTGGTAATTTTGGTTTTAGAGAATAGATCAGAACATCAGTCGGATTCTGCTGCAGGAGTAGTCCATGTTGACAGCGTCTTCTCCACTGCATGTCTTTGCTAATGTTTCAACCAGAGAGCAAAGAGGAGATGATGCAGTAATACTTTCACTGAAGAGCATTTTGATTCATTTTAGCTTTCAGTCTTCTTTATTGGCCTGTTCTTTGCTAAAGTTCTGAAAGTGACGACATCTCGCAGACTTTCTGTCAGATATGGTTCTGGACTCTGGCTTAGCTCCAGTATTTCCCAGAACAAGAACTGGGGCATCAGTTCTCCCATCCAGACACCAGTAGTTCTGGTGGTTCTCTTTAGAAACATGATTTGATATCTTCATACTTAAACCTGCATTTTGTTTTTACAGAGAAACAGTTTCCTGTTTATAAATGAAGACAATGTAGATTAAGATGAAGCAAAGAGCAACAGATGGTTCCGTTCAAGTCCACATTTTGAAAGCTAAAAGCATTGGCAGAAGGTTGCTGTGCTCTGACATCGATCTTGATGACAACTGAGGTGTTTCCTGCACAGGTTGTCTAAGTTGTCTGGGTCGGGATGATGGACCACACCTGGATTGGCCATGCTGCTCTATATAATGACTCAGAGAAGAGTCTGAGCACACCTAAAGGTGCTGAGACTGTAAACCAAACCAGCCATTCCACTGCAAGTCCTCATTAAACCAAGTCTACTGATGTTAATACCACAGGTTCTGTTTAATGTTGAAGCTGAGGTCTGTTAAGTTTCAGTCTCTGCTGCTGCTGCTGTGTTGAGAAATGACAGAAACCCGGGTTCTGCTGGTTGTTTACTGGTTCAGGATTTCTTCATGTCTCAGATGATTGGACTTAAGATGGATGTGACATGAAGAGGCAGCAGGCTGCAGGCTTTGTTGTGTCATTGAAGAGAGTTTGGGTCCACTCAGAGTAAACCAGCATCTCACTGGTTCCTCTTGGGAGACATTTCTAACAGTCAGAAAAGCCACAGTTTTATTGGACTTTTATATGTTTGTAGTAAATTATTCGTAATGTTCTAAGGTTCATTAAGTGGGTTTTACAATTTCTCATTTTCTTATATTTACATATTAAACATCTATAAACATCACGGTTTGTTCCTCACAATCTGACATTAAATCAGGTTCAATTTGTGCTGTTTTATATCAATTAATTATTTGCTAAAGTCAGAGTAATACGAGATTGTTTTATTTTCCTTTAATAAAGCCAGAGGTTTACATACACTAAGATTACTAAACCTTTAAACTATTCAGGAAAGCCCAGATGATGATGTCATGGTTTTGTGAGCTTTTGATTGGTTAATTTATAAACAGTGAGTTAAATAGAGGAACAGATGGGGAAGTATTTTAAGGCAACACCTCAAACTTTCTGCTTCCTTGTGTGACATCATGGAATCAATCTGCAGAAATCAGCCGAGATATCAGGAGGACTACAGACCTCCAACAGCCTGGTTCCTCCTGGGTCCAATTTCCAGGTATCTGAAGGTTCCACATTCATCTGTCCAATTATATCCAAGCATAAACAGCATGGAGATGTCCAGCCATCATACGGTTCAGGAAGGAGATGGGTTCTGTGACCCAGAGATGAATGGGTTCTGGTGTGAATCAACATCAGAACAATATCTGAAGACCTTGTGAAGATGCTGCTGAAGCTGGTAGGAGAGTCATTATCCACAGTGAAACCAGTCCTGGACCAACATGGGCTGAAAGGCCACTCAGAGAGGAAGAAGCCATTACTCAGGGACAGAGACCTTCATTACTGGAGACATGTCCTGTGGTCTGATGAGACTAAACCTGCAGTGTTTGGACATAATGTCCATCGTTACGTTTAGAGGAAAAACAGGGAAGCTGGAAGCCTGAGAACACCATCCTAACTGATGTACGGGGGTGGCAGCATCATGCTGTGGGTGGTGTTCTGCTGCAGGAGGGACTGGTGCACTTCACTGAATACATGTTATCATGAGGAAAGAACATTATGTGAAAATATCAGGCAGAAAGTTAAAGCTGGACACAGATGGGTCTTCTAAATGGACAACTTTTCCCTCCATCCAGGACTTATACAGGTCAAGGGTCAGGAAAAGGCTAAATCAGACCGGTTTTAGCTTGCTCTATTGTCTTTCAGAGCCTCTTTTAAATCTTCTAATTATGACATTAATACTGCTGTAGTTAAAACACTGATAGACGCAGATAAATATTACAGTACGTTTGAATAAGTGCTTTAGATCAGATGTTTTTCCTCTTGTGTTTTCATGCTGGTGAGGATTTTGTCCATTCTGCCTCCTTTCTGATGGTGATGATGTTTCTCTCCCTGTGTTTTCTGAAGATGAAAAAGGCCAAGCGAAGATTAACTGTTGATCCGGTTGATTTCATACCCGGCTGTGATTGCTCCAGTAACTCCAGACCTCAGGAGGATCAGGTAGATCACAACCATCAAGCTTCCCAGAAGACCAACTTTATTTTACCTCTGACCTCTCCTCAATTTTCCTCCAAAGCTCTAACTTGTATAAATCCATCCTCATTATTTTCAGATTGGTTTACATTTAATGCAATAATTATACTCCAGGTGATCTGAATAAAAGACATGAAACATGTTTTAATGTGAAATGTTTGATCAGGTCAAAGGTTTTTCTCAAATTTAGGTGGAAATATTTTAATCTTTCAGTGAGGTTATGTAATAAAAACTGAATTTATATTTAGATGATAGTTTTAAGGTAGCCTTGGTCATGCTGTTGCCTCAGATCTTAAGTGTAATGATGGCGATCCATTTCACATGGACTCTTCATTGTTTTCTCTGGAGTCTGATTTACTGTAACAACGTAGTAAAGATTCATTTCCTGCCTAATGTGGCAGCATGTGGACAGGCAGCTCAGCCTTGAACTGAACGCTCTGTCAACATTCAGACGGCAACACGTCAACATTTTCTGAACTTAAAGAACCTGGAAAGAGTTTTCATGTTCATGTTTCATCTCTGGAGGTTTTACTTCTGAATATCATAAACCTCCTTCTCCACAAACATCTTATCAGTGTCTTCGCTCCGTGTTTTCCTGTTAAACCTGACAGTCATTTTCTCCAGAGTAGTACTAATTATCGGTCCTCACTGCTCTCCATCACTGCACCGCACCCCACCCCCCAGGCCTTAGGTGTTAATGACATCATGGACTCAGATGGAGGTTTAAGGGAGTCGATGCTCGCCGAGGCTGACATGGCGGCCGTTTTTCACCAGATTGTACAAGAGCAGCACAAAGGTCTGGACCTGGAGATGCCTCCACAACAAGGTAAGGTCCAAGTTTGACTGAAAGAGACAGAAGTTATGCAAAGCTTCTTAGATGGAACATCAGAAATGTTACTGGCAAAACTAACGGATTGAACCCTCAGATTTCCCTTTTATATAACGTAGCTGATTGGGAAAATACAGGTGTGTGTTAGCACAATGCCAGGATGGAAAGGCATAAGCAATGACCTTAGAGCAGTATCTGCTGCTTATCATCAACCTGGGAAGGGTTATAATGTCATTACCAAAGTATCTGAACCCTGCAGACTCTTCCCAACAGTGGACATCCCAGCAGATTTAGCCCAAGGTCAGAGTGTGAAGCTCAGAGAAATGAACCCAAAAAAAAATCCAACAGCTCCATCTCAGACTCCACAGGCCTCAGTTAGCAGGGTCAAGTTTAAAGGTCCTGGCAGAAACTTGGAAATTGGCTTTTCATGTCATCCTTTTGTTTTTTAGATGATATCGGGTATGTGGAGCACCAGACCATCCCGTCTCGCTCCATGTCCGGGCTCAGCTACTCTTCAGGTGGCAGTGGGAGCATGGGAGGTCCCAAGGGGTGCAGCAGCTACCTGCCCGGCCTCTATGACTCAGAAGCTGAAGACGACCACTGCCAGCAGTACCCAGTCTACCATCCCCATCCAGGCCCCTGCAGCCACACATCTCAGGAGAGCCTGAACTCAACAAACACAGTTCCACAGGTTTCAATTTATCTTTTCATCTTCAAACAGCAGATGAAACTGATTTGGTTGTCTAATAAATCCTTTTTCTACTGTCCGCCCCTCCAGTTTTAAGTGATTCCGCAATCGCTGAAATTAATGCAACATCAACCAATCCCCGCATTTTTTAACGCTAATGCATAATTTTGAGTTTATTGCAAATTTTCCGCAAAAATTGTCAAAATCATCGGGCTTAAGTGACTGTTAACTCCTGCCTGCAGGTGGCAGTATGTCCTACTTCTACTACACTGCTGCCTCACCCTGACTTGATGTCTGTTAAAGTCCCTGATCAAAATGGCGAGTAACAGAAAGTCACATTTACCGTCAAACATAAGCGCAAAGGACTGAGCAAAGCAGTATCCATCTATTCTCAGAGTGATGGAAAATGATGCACAGCTTGCAGTAAGGTCCTTGACCACCGAAGGAAGTCTATAATTGACTACCACTGACAACACTGACATCAACATGCCAAATAACACAAGGAGAGGGAACATCAGAGGTAACGACAGTAACTGAATCACAAGCAACTATAACCATCACAGCAGCTGAACAAAACCAAGCATGAAAGTATTTCATTGATATTGGCAAATCATTGCTTGTAACTGCATGTTGTCAAGCTAGCGATTTTATTCACATTTCAAAGTAACAATAATGCTAGACTGACGCCAGGCACGTTATCTCATTTTATATCAGTGAACAAATGTAATGAGGAAACAATATCGCCAAATTCCTTGAAATATGTCAAAAGTACTACCACATAATCGAGAAATCCTGGAGGGACTGTAAGTAACTCTGGTCCTGCCTGGTTTGGGTTTTGGGTTTTGTTCTACATGAGCATCTACAGGTCCTTCTCAAAATATTAGCATATTGTGATAAAGTTCATTATTTTCCATAATGTCATGATGAAAATTTAACATTCATATATTTTAGATTCATTGCACACTAACTGAAATATTTCAGGTCTTTTATTGTCTTAATACGGATGATTTTGGCATACAGCTCATGAAAACCCAAAATTCCTATCTCACAAAATTAGCATATCATTAAAAGGGTCTCTAAACGAGCTATGAACCTAATCATCTGAATCAACGAGTTAACTCTAAACACCTGCAAAAGATTCCTGAGGCCTTTAAAACTCCCAGCCTGGTTCATCACTCAAAACCCCAATCATGGGTAAGACTGCCGACCTGACTGCTGTCCAGAAGGCCACTATTGACACCCTCAAGCAAGAGGGTAAGACACAGAAAGACATTTCTGAACAAATAGGCTGTTCCCAGAGTGCTGTATCAAGGCACCTCAGTGGGAAGTCTGTGGGAAGGAAAA
Source organism: Girardinichthys multiradiatus (assembly GCF_021462225.1). NCBI lineage: Eukaryota > Metazoa > Chordata > Actinopteri > Cyprinodontiformes > Goodeidae > Girardinichthys > Girardinichthys multiradiatus. The sequence goes on along the minus strand of NC_061800.1, from coordinate 48,630,462 downwards.
AGTGTGGCAGAAAACGCTGCACAACGAGAAGAGGTGACCGGACCCTGAGGAAGATTGTGGAGAAGGGCCGATTCCAGACCTTGGGGGACCTGCGGAAGCAGTGGACTGAGTCTGGAGTAGAAACATCCAGAGCCACCGTGTACAGGCGTGTGCAGGAAATGGGCTACAGGTGCCGCATTCCCCAGGTCAAGCCACTTTTGAACCAGAAACAGCGGCAGAAGCGCCTGACCTGGGCTACAGAGAAGCAGCACTGGACTGTTGCTCAGTGGTCCAAAGTACTTTTTTCAGATGAAAGCAAATTCTGCATGTCATTCAGAAATCAAGGTGCCAGAGTCTGGAGGAAGACTGGGGAGAAGGAAATGCCAAAATGCCAGAAGTCCAGTGTCAAGTACCCACAGTCAGTGATGGTCTGGGGTGCCGTGTCAGCTGCTGGTGTTGGTCCACTGTGTTTTATCAAGGGCAGGGTCAATGCAGCTAGCTATCAGGAGATTTTGGAGCACTTCATGCTTCCATCTGCTGAAAAGCTTTATGGAGATGAAGATTTCATTTTTCAGCACGACCTGGCACCTGCTCACAGTGCCAAAACCACTGGTAAATGGTTTACTGACCATGGTATCACTGTGCTCAATTGGCCTGCCAACTCTCCTGACCTGAACCCCATAGAGAATCTGTGGGATATTGTGAAGAGAACGTTGAGAGACTCAAGACCCAACACTCTGGATGAGCTAAAGGCCGCTATCGAAGCATCTTGGGCCTCCATAAGACCTCAGCAGTGCCACAGGCTGATTGCCTCCATGCCACGCCGCATTGAAGCAGTCATTTCTGCCAAAGGATTCCCGACCAAGTATTGAGTGCATAACTGTACATGATTATTTGAAGGTTGACGTTTTTTGTATTAAAAACACTTTTCTTTTATTGGTCGGATGAAATATGCTAATTTTGTGAGATAGGAATTTTGGGTTTTCATGAGCTGTATGCCAAAATCATCCGTATTAAGACAATAAAAGACCTGAAATATTTCAGTTAGTGTGCAATGAATCTAAAATATATGAATGTTAAATTTTAATCATGACATTATGGAAAATAATGAACTTTATCACAATATGCTAATATTTTGAGAAGGACCTGTAGAGTCTAACATGAATCAGCTTTAATGAAACATGTGCATCACATAGTGTTCATAACTCTAAGTGTTTAGAATATTTTCTCTGCACAGATTATAGAAAAATGTGTTCAACCTCATGTCCTCACATTTTTATTTCTAAAAACATTTTCATGTTTGGTGGCATTATAACCACAAACCCAAAGTGTATTTTAATTCTGATTTTATGTGACCAGAAACACAAAGTGCTGTTTAATCGGGACAATAAAGGAAAATGTTTGGTTATATTTATTTATTTTTTACAAAAAAAGTTGTAATAACTGTGACATGCATTTTAATTCAGTCCTATTTACTCCAATACCCCTAAATAAAGCAAACTACCTTCATAATCAGGAACCAGAGTCCAGCTGTGTGTCATTTAAGAAGAAAGCCAGAAGAAGTTCTGCTTACGTTTGTTTCAAACCATGAAGGAGACGCAGCAAATGTGTGGAGGAAAACCTGAACTCAACAATCCTCACTGTGAAACACAGTGGTGGCAGCATCATGCTGTGTGGCTGTTTCCCTGCCAGTGGTGCTGATGCATGAAAATCAGCAGCTGGATGGTTAAACCCAGACCTGGTTGGGTGTTCCAACAGGTTCCCAAACCCAGATCCAAAATGGTAGGAAAACATTAAGCTTCTGGAATGTTCTCCCCAAAGTTTCAACATTGACCCAATCCAACATCTGTAACTGTGGACATTATCACACAAATGTATAAATGATTAGAAATTCAGTTTGAGTTCAGCTTCTAGGTTTTACTCTGAGCTGGAAGCTTGGTTGGTGTACAGAACATCTAAAGCTGTGCAACAAGAAGAGACCCCTCATGTGACAAAAGGCTATGAAGACCTAAGCTGCTCGACAGATTTCCTTGAGTTACCAGATCATGTTGCAGACCTTTGTAAACAACACATACCAGACCTGGAAGACACAAGTATGCAGGATCATCAGTGTGACATGAAGAGAAGACAGCTGCAACATCACAGGGAGGCCTCAAGCATTACATCAGCGTCTATTCATGGGTTAGCAGGCAACTCGATCCGCTGCTGGACTCAGGGTACGTTCTGCTGCTCGGCTCATGAGAAACAGATAAACACCAGACTGTGTTCTGCAGGCCTCCTTTTAATCCTGCTGTCGGAGTGAAAACATCCTGTCCGTGTCTCAGTTCATTCAAACGTACCCAGAAATACACACAATGGTATAACAATGTAACCCAAAACATGTTCTTTACATCTGTTAAAGGCTCTGTAATTATCAAGACCTTGACAGCTAAAGGTCACTCTCCCTCTGCTGATATATTTTGACATCGTTAATTTGACCCCCAGCCGGCCAGCACACTGGAGACCGACCCAAACAGAATGCTGAGGAAAAAATCCAACTCAGACATGTGCCTGTGAGGCAGCAACGTTTCCTCAGACGACCCTTCGCACGCTGCCGCTGGAGAAATGTTGATCTGGAAGCCGTTCAAGCCCGCAAACGAAAGCAGTGATGCTAGCGTTTCAGTCCTGTTTGTTGAACAAGGAATTAGGAGGAGTCAGCAAAGACGGAGTCTGCAGCAGTTCAGGGGAACAAAATTAAACAGTGATTATATGTTTGAGTGAGAAATCAAAGGCGAATCCTGATGAAAACCACAAGAAAAACCAACAAATGACCGTGATCCTAAACAAGAAGCTGAAGCTCATTACAGGTTCCATACGCTTGGTAGATTCAACCAGTCTGGTGAAATGTATTTACCTAACATGTGTAAACTGGAATGAACTCTGGACCAGGTCTTTACCTACTGAGTTCTCCAGGTCCACAAAAAACAGACACAGACTAAAATGTCCACGATGGAAACATTCTTCTGAATGGCTGCATGAATCCGGGGTGCTGGTGATGCTTTTGTGGGATATCCAGTCTTTCAATGACCAAATGACACAAATTTCAACTAATTTACAGTTTTAGTTGGACTCCATCATGTCTATCTCCCGTTTGAGGTGTTCATGGACAGGATCTCTTGGAATCATCACAGAGAGTAGGGCGTCTGGTTTGGGAGCCTCATGGTCTCAGCTTTGCTTGTTGCAAATGATGATGCCACCACATTCTGGACCATCTGCAGAGGTTTCACCATAGACTGCACCAAGAGCTGGGTGGCATGTTGGGTCTGAGTTTTCTTATGTTTAACAATATGAAGCGACATGATAGATCCATGGAGGCAACATACACTTTAAAGGTCAGCAGGTCATCCATCATGACACCCACGTTTCTAGCTACCTTTGATGGAGCAGAGATGGGGATTGAGTTTGGATGGCGGTTGGTTGGGAAGACAAGCAGCTCAGCGTTTGCTGCTCATGACTCTGAGTGTGGTTGGATCATCATGAGAAGGTGCTGGTGGTCGACAGAGCTTCATCAGGGGCCAGTTTTGTTACGCATAGTGATTGATGTCAAACTGAAGGTTTTTTAAGGGGGTTTCCATGTCTGCTATTGTCCAGTTCTGGTAAGTATTGCTTAGGTCTTGATTCTGTGCAAAGAGGTCTTTACTGTAAACATGTTTTAACTGTATATAAAGAGTGGTGAAGCCCTCGTCTTGCATAACAGTAATTGTTTTTCAGCTTTTTGTCATTTTCTTAATTCTTTCTATGTTTTTCTGACTTTTCTTAGATAAGTGACCTAAACAGACGAATGTCAACCATTGAGACCCTCCTAAATTGCTTGGAGCAGAAGGTGAAGCCAACAAACAACAAGGTAAATTCATAATTAATCAACTATTTACCAAATCTGTGAGTCCTGGTTTTCATGGTAACAGTGACTGGCTTTAAAAATACATTCAGAGTTATAAATGTTGGACCTCTCTGTGAGCAGATGATTCTTTTCCTCTTTGGTTGATAAATATCAGGTATTATGTTCACCAAAATCCTAGTTAAATGTAATTTTTTCTCATTGTTGACATGTATAAGTGACTACAGTGCCCCCTGGTCTTTAAAGAAGGAATTATTAGCGGTACCTTCACTGTTCAGGCCCAGAATCTCTAGTGTGACTTTGTGTATCTCCATGCTCCTTCACGTTGATGCAGAAGATGGTTCATGTTTTTCTGTTAAATGCCTGTTTTTAATTATGAGACATGCTCTAAAATCATGTCTGTCTCAGCCAAACCATTTAACCAGAGAACCACAAACGATCACAGAGTTTTAGCTCCTCTGGTAATTAGTTCCTGCTCTGAGAACTAATGAGAAATGATTTGAAGACTCGTCATCCTTTATTCTCTTTTATGGTGGAGCCCACCCTAAAGCAGTCTGCTTTTAGCACATGTCCCATCCCTTTGGTAGAAAAACATCTGCACCAGATGTTGCATCTGGACTGTTTGGTGACTTATAAGTTCCAAAGCTTCACTGTGATTAATAATCAGTCTATGGATGCATAAAACACAAGTCAGTATGTCTGACTATACATTATATGCATGTTTTAATAAAAAGGCATCAGTAACTTCTTTCAGGCACCCAGGTTCTGTGTAAATAATGAAGGCGGTTCCTGTTTTATAACACAGGCCCTTTTCCACTGGCTCTTTTTGGGCTGCCCGGCTCTACTGTACTCAGCACAGAACCAGTTCTGTTTCCACGGACCCGCTGATGGCTGGGGTTCTGTCTTTAAGCCTCCAGCCGTCAGGTCGCTGTGCTGCTATTAACGTTACTGTGTGACACTGTCTCATCAAAGTAATCTGCGTGAAACAACTGGGATAATTATCTGGACCACAGTCCAGCCAGAACTTAAGGCTCAGAGGTTCTGATGTGAGGGGGTGGCAGGAGAAGCAGAGAGGAGAGACCCTGCTGTCTGGACGTTGAAGCTTCAAAGTTTGCCTGAAGAATATTTTGGAAGTTAAGAGGAACTTCTTGTCTTAGCCATGGCAATAACGAGGACCAGGACCTTAAAGCCCAGAACCGTGAACTTCTGACCGCAGTGAAGTTAGTTTTAGGTTGGATGTTGGATCTTTGTGCTCCATAGATTCAGCAGAGACTTCCTCCCGTTTGACCCAATGAAGGCAGTCTGATTACGGGCAGCTGCTCTCTGCCTGCTCCCTCCTCCTCCAGACGCTGGTTCTCTGAAGGACCATCAATAAATGTCAGAACCAAACCCGCTGTTTCATGGTGGTTTGTTTTGTGAGGAAATGTTTGTGCATCTGAACAGTTGATTTTATTTGTGATCAGCTGGTTAGGATGTTATTAACTACAGCGCCCCCTACTTGCATGTCATTCAGAAAGCTGATGTGTCCTTTTTCTTTTCTTTCAGCCTTCAGCTGATTAGTAAATAGTAAAATTGTATTTGGGTTTGACCCGCTCCGGTCATTGTGGTCCTAAATATTATTGTAGTCTTCTCCCTGCACTGCCTCTTGGAAAACCTTCTCATTTCTCCTGGTCCCACAGCCAATCAGTGAACAGCAGTCTGTTCACGTCACATGTAGTCCCTACTCTGACCCAGTCGGACCTGCTCAGGGACCAAAAAACTAGGTACCGGTACGAAAAAACAGTCCAGGTTTGTATTCCTAACCTACATTGAAGCAGGGTTAGAGGTGACCCAGATGTTGGGGATTTCATGAGAAAATTTTATTTCAGTCGTTAGAGACTTGAGGTTTGACTTGGACTTGGAAAAAATGACTTGTGAACATCTGTGGGTAAGATGGGTGAAACCACCAGTTCCTGTGCAACTACTACAGTAGATGCTTCCGTTACATCATAACATATTGAAAATTATTATAATAGAATTGATCAGATCTCGGTCACATGGAGAGAACATGAATGAGAGAAGATCAATAGAGTAGAATTCCTGAGTAAGCAAACAGTAAACCATCAGGACCCTCTTCAGTTTGCTTATCGCTGTGGAGTTGGAGTTGAAGATGCCATCATACACCTGCTTCAACAAACCCACTGTCATCTGGACAAAGCCAGCAGCACTGTGAGGATCATGTTCTTTGATTTCTCCAGAACATTTAATACAATCCAACCTGATTTGCTTTGTCAGAAACTCCAGAAGACTCAGGTGGAGGCCTCAACAATCTCCTGGATCAAAGACTACCTGACAAACAGACCACAGTTTGAGAGACTGAAGGGTTGTGAGTCTAACCAGGTAGTCAGCAGCACAGGAGCACCACAGGGGACGGTACTCTCACCATTCCTTTTCACTCTGTACACCTCAGACTTCCAGTACAAGACAGACTCCTGTCATCTGCAGAAATACTCAGATGATTCTGCAGTCGTGGGGTTCTCACCGGGTACTCCAGCTTCCTCCCACAGTCCAAAGACATGCCTGTTAGGTTAATTGGTCACTCTAAATTGCCCTTAGGTGTATGAATGAGTGTGTGTGTGGTTGTTTGTGTGTTGCCCTGCGATGGACTGGCGACCTGTCCAGGGTGTACCTGCCTCTTGCCTGTAGACTGCTGGAGATAGGCACCAGCTTCCCCATGACCTACTATGGAATAAGTGGTAGAAAATGACTGACTGAATTGAATGTCATATTGTCTCATATCTCATACTGTATTATATGGTTCTGTATTATAGAAAATTGCATTGTATCGTATTTAAATCTCGATTTACTGTTTGTTTTGTTCTGTATTTTTTTTATCAGTATGAATTTGATTTAATAAAAAATCTGACATGTGAGATATGATGTCTAGGTAAAGATTTTATTTGTGGTTACGTGGTTTTTTTATTGTATTTTTTATTTCATTGTGCTTTTATGTTTTTAACTTAATTTATTTAAATGTATTTTTAATTAATTTGTTTTATTTTTTTTATAATTTAGTTTTATTTTATTTAATAAATTAATTTTAATTTAACTTTATTTATTTTGTTGTAATTGTTTTATTTTATTTATTCATTCATTCATTCATCTTCTATACCGCTTCTTCCATAGTGGGTCACGGGGGCAGCTGGTGCCGATCTCCAGCAGTCCGGGGCGAGAGGCGGGGTCACCCTGGACAGGTCACCTTCCCTCACAGGGCAACAGTGCTACCGACTACGCCACCATGCAGCCCTATTTATGCATTTCGTTTCATTTTATTTATTTTTCAGTTTTACTTTAATTATTTGGTTGGAATTTTTAATTTTATTTTAAATGTGTTGTTGTATAAACACAACACAGTTCTAAAACCATGATGTGAAACCTAAAAAGCTGATAAAGGCTCCTCACACTGAGGTCACTGAAATACATTTTATGGATTGTTGCTCTGGGTTTTTTTATTTTGCAGCATAAATCTTATGATTTACATTGTTTTACATTTTTATATAAAAATGAGTTAAACCAAGGAATAAACTGATGTTTTAAATGCATGTATTTCATTAGTTTAAAGTTAAATGTCTGAAAACCCAGAATTTTTCCTGAAATGTTATCTCTGCTCTTGTTCTACAGGACAACAGAACTTCGACCCCACAGAGCTCCTCTCCTCTTCGTCCTCCTCAGCGGGAGGAAGTGGACCTCGAAGAACAGCAGCTCAGACAAAAGCTGCACGAGTTGACGGACAACATCAGCGATCAAAGCTTAACTTCTGATGAAGATGAGTCTGACAGGCCTCATTCTTCCCAAGAAATCCCAGCCTGGCGGAGTCCTCAGTGGGACCCCAGGCCTTCCAGGATCCCCACCAGGCCCACATCCAGAACGAGCATCACCAGTTCCAGACTGGAAGAGGAGCTGTCTCTGCAGTGTGACTCTCTGAAGGTATGCAGGCATTTGGCAGCGGTAAAATCTGCAGACAGAAGGATCCAAATCTACAGTAAGTTTGGTTGCGAGCAGAAGGAAGGAAACATAGAAAATATCTAGCATCCTTCATTCTGCAGCCTCTAAAACCATCATGGCTCATGAAATTCCTCACCATCCCCATTGGAATCCAGTCATAAAGCAAATCTCACACCAGTCGTGTTTACTTTCCCAGTTTTTTCATAAAGAACTGAGAAGAAATGGTTCATCTGAAATGTAACAAGAAAATGTAAACAGTGAAATGTTCTGGTTCCACCATCCCAGTAAAACCAGTTGTAGGACAAATGATGGGAAACAATGGTTCAGAACCCTTCCTTGCAGCTTGGTCCAAATATAAACTAAGTGCCAAAAAGTCTTTTTAAGACTGAAGATATTTTAATTCTCAAATGTCTAACTGGTGAAACATTAAATTTACCAAGACACAATAATAATATACATAATAATGCTGCATGGTGGCGCAGTTGGTAGCACTGTTGCCTTGCAGCAAGAAGGTCCTGGGTTCGATTCCCGGGCAGGGGTCTTTCTGCATGGAGTTTGCATGTTCTCCCCGTGCATGCGTGGGTTCTCACCAGGTACTCCGCCTGTTTGGTAACTCTAAATTGCCCTTAGGTGTATGAATGAGTGTGCTTTGTGTTTGTGTGTTGCCCTGCGATGGACTGGCGACTTGTCCAGGGTGAACCCCGCATCTCGCCCATAGACTGCTGGAGATAGGCACCAGCTCCCCACGCCCCACTATGGAATAAGCGGTAGAAAATGACTGACATAATAATGCCAAATTTATTGGGTCATCCCTCTAAATCATGGGATCCAGATGTTCCTGTCACTTCCATGGTCACAAATGTTTATCCAGAATCCCGGCATGTGGATCACTTCTACTAACACTGGTGAAAGAATGGGTCGCTCTCAGAAGCTCTGAACTCCAGTGTGGTACCATGAAAAGATGCCATCTACACAGTTGGTCCAGTTATAAAATGAACCCCATTTTAGCCTAATATTAAGTGTTAGTGGTATTAGAACAAATAAACGGCAGCAACTCAGCCCTGAAGTGTCGGGACAGGCGAAATCACAGAGTGGGGTGAGTTCTCTGGAAAATCTCTGGAGTTATCTAGGAATCCAGTGGACCAGCCTGGGTTTGGCAGCAACCAGGAGAACAGCACTTTCTGAACTGGAAAGTTTGGTGGAGGGAGGATTATGGTGTGGTGCTGTTTGTCAGGGGTTGGGCTTGGCCAACATTCCCATAAACACACCCCTACATCTCCCAGAAAGACGCCCCAGAAGAGTTGGTTTTTAAGTGCGTGCAGGCCAATGAGTGAGGACTTTTGGCAGTATAATTTATGTTGCAGCAGCTTATAAATGCCAGTCTCATCCTCAACATGTCATGTTTACTGGGCCGACACCAGTCTGTTGTCAGTAGATGTCATGTGACGCTGCAGTGGAAGAATCCGGGTAAAATAAGCAGCTTTTCTTGGGCTGATCAGTCACTGCTAACTGAGCCATTCAGGCCAAGCATTTCAAACAGAAGCAACAAACTTCATGTGAATCTGTAGTCAGAGGAGCCTGTATGTAAAGATTTGATCCTGTAAAGAAAAATGTATTCAACTTGTGTCGCCTCTTTTTAGTTTTAAAAGTATTTGTTGATTCAAACGCTTCAATAAAAACAATTCAGTGAGAACTTCAGTCTTCAGCTGATGAAACCCAATGAAGTTCCTGTCTGCCTGACTTCAGCGCAGAAAGCATTTTCTAAAACGCTCACATCTCTCTCTCATGTTATTATCGTCATGTATCCAATCCATGACATGTCTTCTTCAGGCAGACTGTCTGTCAGAGAGCCCTGAGAGGAAGGAGCGCCCCCTACAGGAGCCATCGATAACGAGCTTCAGAGGCTCCACAGCTTTACTGGTTGAGCTGGAGGACAAAGTAGCTCAGGCTGCTGCCAACGTCCAGAGCGCCCAGAGTCAGGTCAGGATGAAGCAAGTAGCAGGAGGAGCTCAGCAGGGATTCAAATCTGGATCTTCTAGTGAAACATTTTCTCCTTAGGTGTCTTACATAGAGAACCGAATCGCTGCTCTGAATGCTGCTGGGATGCCAGCAGACAGACGAAGGAAGGTAATGATTTTTCATTAAAGGTTTCATTTCATTCACAAAGTCAGGGCTGTTCTGAAATATTACCTCACATGTTTGTTCATAGGATAAATAATCAGTGTGTATTTAGAGAGGCAACTCTACTCAGACCAACTGATTCAACTACTGAGTTCTGTTCATTTGTTTGGTTCCAAGCTTCTGATCTTTTCTCTGCTCTGAGCCTTTGATGGAAGTATGCAGCAAGGAGCCAGAAGAAGCTTCTTCTCTGACATTTGGTCTTTTTGTGTATCTGTTTGCAGTCAGCGATCCCGGTTCAAGCTCGGAGGCTCTCCCACAACTTCCCCACAAGTAAGAGCTGACGCTGCACGCTCCCCAGAGTCATCCAAATGACTCACCAGCTTAACCTCGTTAAACTCGGGCAACATGATGATCTGGTTTGTGAGCCGGAGAACAATGTTTCCCATTGAGTCGTGGTTCTTATTTTTCCCTGCTGGAGAGAACAGACCTGGATTCTCTGATCTGGAAAACTGTATTCCTCAGGATTAAGATTGTAACTCATGTTATTTCTGTGATCAATGCAATGGAGAACACCTTCCAGAACAGAAATCATGGCTCTCTTCAATGCTGCAGATTTGTCCTTTACCTCCAGGAAGCCTGGAGGTTTGGGAGTGGGTTAAGATTTAGGATTTTTGCACGGTAAGAAGTCCTGGGTTCAGATCCCGACCTGAGGTCTTCTCCAGGCAAATACATTCAGTCTGTTTTTCAATACCAAAGATTTGCTGTATTTATAATTTCTTGTGTCATGTACAGCACCTTTCAAAAGTATTCACCCCCCTTGGCATTTTTCATGTTTTCTTGCCTCAGAACCGGGAGTTAAAATGGATGTTTGAGAGTTGTCAACATTTCATTTACCGAACTCTTCCCAGGCCCGAGTTTTTGCCTCTGCCACAGCCCGGGCCGCAGCACGCTTGGCCTCACGGTACCCGTCAGCCGCCTCAGGAGTCCCACAAGCCAACCACAGCCGATAGGACTCCTTCTTCATCTTAACAGCATCCCTTACTGCCGGTGTCCACCACCGGGTTCCGGGATTGCCGCCACGACAGGCACCGCTAGACCTTACGGCCGCAGCTATGGGCAGCAGCATCGACAATAGATGCGGAGAACATGGTCCACTCGGACTCTATGTCTCCAACATCCCCCGGGATCTGGTCGAAGCTCTCCCGGAGGTGGGAGTTGAATACATCCCTGGCCGAGGGCTCCGCCAGGCGTTCCCAGCAGACCCTCACTATGCGCTTGGGCCTGCCAAGTCTGTCCGGCTTTCTCCTCCTCCAGCGGATCCAACTCACCACCAGGTGGTGATCAGTGGACAGCTCAGCCCCTCTCTTCACCCGAGTGTCCAAAACATGCTGCCGAAGGTCTGATGATACGACAACAAGTCGATCATCAACCTCCTGCCTAGGGTGTCCTGGTGCCAAGTGCACTGATGGACACCCTTATGTTTGAACATGGTGTTCATTATGGACAATCCGTGACTAGCACAGAAGTCCAATAACAAAACACCACTCGGATTCAGATCTGGGAGGCCATTCCTCCCGATCACGCCTCTCCAGGTGTCACTGTCGTTCCTCACGTGGGCGTTGAAGTCCCCCAGCAGAATAATGGAGTCCCCGGGAGGGGCACTATCCAGCACCCCCGACAGGGACGCCAAGAAGGCCGGGTACTCTGCACTACCACTCGGCCCGTAGGCTGAAAAGATAGTCAGAGACCTCTCCCCAACCCGAAGGCGCAGGGATACGACCCTCTCATCCACTGGGGTAAACCCCAACACGAGACGGCTGAGCTGGGGGGCAACAAGCAAACCCACACCAGCCCGCCGCCTCTCCCCGTGGGCCACTCCAGAGTGGCGAGCCCGACTATTTCTAGTCGATATCTCTCGACCTCCCGCACAAGCTCAGGCTCCTTCCCCCCCAGCGCGGTGACATTCCAAGTCCCTAGAGCCAGCCTAAGCATCCGGGGATCGGGCCGCTGAGGTCTCCACCTTCGTCCGCCACCCAATCCTCTTTGCACCGGTCCCTCACGGTTCCCCCTGCAGGTGGTGGGCCCACTGGGGGATGGCCTCGCGTCTCTCGTTCGGGCTTGGCCCGGCCGGGTCCCGCGAGGAGCAACCCGGCCACCAGGCGCTCTCCGACGAGTCCCGACCCCAGGCCTGGCTCCATGGTGGGACCCCGGCTCCGCCGTACCGGGCGACGTCGCGTGCCTCGATATTTTGTTATTCATGAGGGATTCTTGAACCACTCTTTGTCTGACCCATCACCTAGAGCCTGTTTGCCATGGGAGACCCTACCAGGGGCATTTAGGCCCCAGACAACATAGCCTCTAGGGTCATTTGAGTACTCAAACCCCTCCACCACGTTAAGGTGATGGTTCAAGGAGGGGAAGAGTTCGGGGAGGCACTGGAGAAGGACTACCGGTTGGCCTCGAAGCGATTCTGGCAAACCGTCCGGCGCCTCAGGAGGGGGAAGCAGTGCTTCGCCAACACTGTTTATAGTGGGGGCAGGAGACTGCTGACCTCGACTGAGGACATTATCGGGCGGTGGAAGGAGTACTTCGAGGATCTCCTCAATCCTACCATCACGCATTCCGTGGTGGAAACAGAGGCTGGGGACTCGGGGTTGGACTCTTTCATCACCCACGCTGAAGTCACAGAGGTGGTTAAAAAGCTCCACGGTGGCAAGGCTTCGGGGGTGGATGAGATCCGCCCTGAGTACCTCAAGTCTCTGGATGTTGTGGGGCTGTCATGGTTGACACGCCTCTTCAACATTGCGTGGCGGTCGGGGACAGTGCCTCTGGACTGGCAGACTGGGGTGGTGGTCCCCCTTTACAAGAAGGGGGACCGCAGGGTGTGTTCCAACTACAGGGGGATCACACTCCTCAGCCTCCCTGGTAAGGCCTACGCCAGGGTATTGGAGAGGAGAGTCCGACCGATAGTCGAACCTCGGCTTCAGGAGGAACAGTGTGGTTTTCGTCCCAGCCGTGGAACACTGGACCAGCTCTATACCCTCTACAGGGTACTCGAGGGTTCATGGGAGTTTGCCCAACCGGTCAACATGTGTTTTGTGGACTTGGAGAAGGCATTCGACTGTGTCCCTCGTGATGCCCTGTGCGGTGTGCTCCAGGAGTATGGAATCAGGGGCCCTTTACTAGGGGCCATCCGGTCCCTGTACGAGCGGAGCAGGAGTTTGGTCCGCATTGCTGGCACTAAGTCGGACCTGTTCCCAGTGCATGTTGGACTCCGGCAGGGCTGCCCTTTGTCACCGGTCCTGTTCATAACTTTTATGGACAGGATTTCTAGGCGCAGCCAAGGGCCAGAGGGGGTCTGGTTTGGGGACCAGTGGATTTCGTTTCTTCTTTTTGCAGATGACGTGGTCCTGCTGGCCCCCTCTAGCCAAGACCTACAGCATGCGCTGTGGCGGTTCGCAGCCGAGTGTGAAGCGGCTGGGATGAAGATCAGCTCCTCCAAGTCCGAGGCCATGGTACTCGACCGGAAAAGGGTGGCTTGTCCTCTTCAGGTGGAGGAGTTTAAGTATCTCGGGGTCTTGTTCACGAGTGAGGGAAGAATGGAGCGGGAGATCGACAGACGGATCGGTGCGGCTGCCACAGTAATGGGGGCGCTGTGCCGGTCCGTTGTGGTGAAGAGAGAGCTGAGCCGAAAAACAAAGCTCTCAATTTACTGGTCGGTCTACGTTCCTACCCTCACCTATGGACATGAACTTTGGGTCATGACCGAAAGAACGAGATCCCGGATACAAGCGGCTGAAATGAGCTTCCTCCGTAGGGAGGCCGGGCACTCCCATAGAGATAGGGTGAGGATTGAGGTCTGGACTTTGACTAGGCCATTCCAACAGATTTAAATGTTTCTCCTTAAACCACTGGAGTGTTGCTTTGGCAGTATGCTTTAGGTCATTGTCCTGCTGGAAGGTGAACTTCCATCCCAGCCTCAAATCAAAGACTGATCCAGGTTTTGCTCCAGAACATCCCTGTATTTAGGACCATCCATCTTTCCCGCGACTCGGACCAGTTTCCCAGTCCCTCCTGCTGAAAAACATCCCCCAGCATGATACTGCCACCACCATTTTTCACTGTGGGGATGGTGTTCTTGGGATGATGGGCGTTGCCCACATGCCTTTTGGCAAACTCGAACGTGCTTTCTTATTTTTAACACCAAGTAATAACTTTTTCTGACCACGCTTTCATTAAGCCCAGCTCTATGGGCTTCATTTCACTAATTATGGGACTTTTGAAGGTAATTGGTTGCACCAGAACCTTTTAGGGGCTTCATAGCAAAGGGGTTGAATACATTTGCACATGCTAATTTTCTTAGTTTTGTTTTTATTTGTTTTTTACAATTTTTTCCTCATTTTATTTCACCAGTTTTAACTATTTTGTGCAGAACTGTCACATAAAACAAGATTAAATTATAGGTTAGAATGTACCAAAATAGGTCAAAAAGCCAGGGGAGGTGAATACTTTTGCAAGGCACTTTGCTCTTTAAAGTTCTCAGAATTCGATCCTCTGTTCTGATGGTGGTAAATGAGCAGGATGATTAGAACTCCATCTCTAACTTTCATTATTTTCGCTTCCAAGCAGCCGGAGCTGAAAGTGATCTCAGAATTTGGTCTCAATCAGCAGTTCTAAAGGTCTGGACGTTATTTTCAGTCCATTTTTAGGCCTAGATGTGAAACAGATCCAACATTTTGAGGGTTGAACGACTCTCTTACAGATATTTGCATCCCAAATAAAATGTTCCTGAGGTCTTTCAGGAATTTGCAGAATCCTGATAGAACAATGTAATCCTGGCAGGTATGATCACAGTCTGATCTGGTTCTAAACATTCCTTCAGTCCCGAACTTTGAGATAGAACTCTGCAGAGAGCAGTGGATTATTTTTACTCTGCTGTGGAGCCACACAGGCAGCAGAACATGCATTAACCATGTGGTTGGTGATGTCTCCAGACCAGGTGGACATGTTTGTGAGGAACTCCCTCTACAGGGGCTCCCTGACTCAGAGGAACCCTGTGGCAAAGCCCAAAGGCAGGGCTCCCTCTGCGGTAGGAGGCCACTCTGTGGTGCCGGGCGACACGAAGGGTTCACTTCTAACATGACACAGCTGCTATTTGGGGAAAATAATAAGATCTGTGAAGCAAACCTTCAGAATTTCTTCAGTCAGCAGAGCTTTTAGATGTTATAAGTTATGGGGTTTTTTCTGCAGTTTGATGAGAACATTGATTCCAGATCCAGGAAGTACATTTTTACCTCTCTGGGCCTCCAACGTTCTGAACAGCTTAGTGTTTTGATGTTAAAGGGATTGTTTTGAATTGGGGTTGTGGAATGATCCCAGTCTGGACAATCAGAAACCTTCTGATGGAGGATAAAAGCAGGGCAGATTTTCTGAAAAAGAAACATCATTTCCAGAACCTCTCTGGAGGTGGAGGCCTGGTCATGTTTTTGAGTATTACGGTTGCTGGTCTTTCACAGTTCACACCTGACCCAGATGCAAGGTCCTGGTGTTTGGACCTCATCTTTTCATCCTAAATGATAGTCAAATCTAATAGGACGACATGCCTTGATGTTTCTGAGAGGATAATGATGACTGGCCCATTAGTGGTCACAGTGATGGCTCCTGGGAGTTTTAGCTGTCAGTAGATGTGTTGAAGATAAGGGCTGCATGGTTGATGATGCCAGCTTGAATACAGAATGTCAAATGTCAATCAGCACCACTTCGCCTTGGAGCACTGAGGAACAGCTGATCATCTGACCTGACAGAAGGGTGTCTGAGGGTAGAGCAGCTCAGCAGGGGAGGTGCTCATATTTACTCGTGCAAGTTCAAAGACGCACTGCAGCGTTTTGTACCCTCTGAAGCTGAACCACTAACCCCTACATAATGTGCATTCAAGGCAGGTGGTGACAAAGGCATGAATTAAGATCTCTAAGTGCGTCTGAGAATGAATTAGTTTTATTTTAGCCAACTACCTCAGATGATAAAAGCTGGATCTGCCCTGATCTCAGGATCAAGTTTAAGCTCCTTGTCCACTTCAATCCAAGGATTAGTGATGGTTGTCTAAGTGCAGTCAGTCAGGGGTCCTACACTCACCGGCCACTTTATTAGGTACACCTTGCTAGTACCGGGTTGGACCCCCTTTTGCCTTCAGAACTGCCTTAATCCTTGGTGGCATAGATTCAACAAGGTACTGGAAACATTCCTCAGAGTTTGGTCCATATTGACATGATAGCATCACACAGATGCTGCAGATTTGTCGGCTGCATCCATGATGTGAATCTCCTGTTCCACCACATCCTAAAGCTGCTCTATTGGATTGAGATCTGGTGACTATGAAGACCATTTGAGTCCAGTGAACTCATTGTTATGTTCAAGAAACCAGTCTGAGATGATTCGTGCTTCATGACATAGTGGGTTATCCTGCTGGAAGTAACCATCAGAAGATGGTTACACTGTGGTCATAAAGGGATGGACATGGTCAGCAACAATACTCAGGTAGACTGTGGCGTTGAAACTATGCTCAGTTGGTACTAAGGGGCCCAAAGTGTGCCAAGAAAATATCCCTCACACCATTACACCACCACCACCAGCCTGAACCGTTGATACAAGGCAGGATGGATCCATGCTTTCATGATGTTGATACCAAATTCTGACCCGACCATCCGAATGTTGCAGCAGAAATCAAGACTCATCAGACCAGGCAACGTTTTTCCAATCTTCTATTGTCCAGTTTTGGTGAGTCTGTGTGAATTGTAGCCTCAGTTTCCTGTTCTTAGCTGACAGGAGTGGTACCCGGTGTGGTCTTCTGCTGCTGTAGCCCATCCACCTCAAGGTTCAACGTGTTGTGTGTTCAGAGATGCTCTTCTGCATGCCTTGGTTGTAACGAGAGGTTATTTGAGTTACTGTTGCCTTTCTATCAGCTCAAACCAGTCTGGCCATTCTCCTCTGACCTCTGGCATCAACAAGGCATTTGCGCCACAGAACTGGATCACTGGATATTTTCTCTTTTTCGGACCATTCTCTGTAAACCCTAGAGATGGTAGTGGGTTAAAATCCCAGTAGATCAGCAGTTTCTGAAATACTCAGACCAGCCTGTCTGGCACCAACAACCATGCTACGTTCAAAGTCACTTAAACCACCTTTCTTCCCCATTCTGATGCTCGGTGTGAACTGCAGCAGATCGTCTGGACCATGTCTACATGTCTAAATGCAATGAGTTGCTGCCATGTGATTGGCTGATTAGAAATCTGCGTTAACGAGCAGTTGGACAGGTGTACCTAATAAAGTGGCCAGTGAGTGTATCTCTACAGAGAAGGTTTCAGCTGTGCTACCAAAAACCATGACTTCAGTTTTATTTTGCTTGAGTCTGAGGAAGTTGAGAGCCATCCGGGCCTTAATATCCTCAACACACTGGTTCAGTGATGTAGCACAAAATACATTTTTCTTTCTTGGAGAGGGTGAGTGTCGTCTGTGTACGGTGGAAGGACATACCATGTTTTCTTTGTATGGAGCCAAGCAAATAAAGAGAGAAGTGAAGGGGCCCTAAAATTGAGCCCTGTGGGACACCACACAAGGTTTGACTTCCAGGCTTCTCCAGACGTCAGGCTTGGTAATGCTTCTGGTGTCTTCTATTTGTTTTAGATGGCATTAGAAAGTCATCAATGTTCTCATCTAACTGTCAGCCAGAAAGAGCTGATTAAAGTTTAATTGGAGGACAACAATGTTCCCCTCAGGGTCAGGGAGTGGAGTTAGAAATGAGCTCTTCATCATGTCGGGGCCTTCAATGCTTCTTCTCAGAGATCTGATAATTAAAGACCAATCAGGGTTCTCCTGGGATTTGATTTTCTTTTCCACTTCATTCACTTTCATGGTTTCAATCCGTCAGCTCTTTTCTCTCATTAATAAAGATGTAAGGCCACCGTGAGTGAGCCAGGATACCCCCATGGTACACACAGACCCTCTGAGTCTGGGTCATCTACAGGCTCATCTGTACAAGAAGACTTCAGCGGCCCATCAGATAGCGACAGTTCTGTGAGAGTCCAGAAATAACAACTGTTTGCTCATCTAAAACACAATGAAGGAGGGGGGCAGAGAGAGTGATCAGAGATTCTTCAGAGCTGTGGGTTTACAGAGCGCTGAAAGTTCTGAAGGGTCAATGATCGCCACACGACCTACAGAACCACATCTAGATGTAAAAGAAACAGAAGCTCAGACATCTACTAGACCGAAGAATAATAGAAGTGATAGAAAAGATAAAGAGACACAGCGAGACAGTGGTGAGGTGTGAGGTAGTAGCAGAAGGGTCGTAGGTCAGGTTGGGATTTCATCAGAACAAACAGCAGTTAACAGAACTTTAGGCGCCAGTGGGTCCAAAAAACAACTGGAAATCAATTAATTATATTTGGACACAACAAATCTAAACAAATGTTTAAAAACCTCAAAGACTATTCAAATCATTTCAAATACAAACAGAAAATTAATAAAAAAATGATCTACGTCGTGATTTATGATTTTCACGTTTTATACATACATTTTTATCTATTATTTATTAGCTTTTTGGGTCTTTTATCCTGTAGAAAACTAGAATTATTATTAAACAAATCTGCAATTAATTATTTATTACAATACATAACTAAGTTAGGTGATCTGTTTTAATGTTTCACAAATGAATGTATATTCATTGGTTTTTATTATACTTTTTCTTATTCTGTAAGAAAAGTAGGACAATCCTGTAATATTTAAATTTCATCAAACGTCGTCCACATGAGTGCTCATAGCAACACTGAAGAAGAATCTAAAAACTCATTATAATTCAATGGTTTTACCGTTTTTAAGTTTAATTTGCTTCCTGTGTTTCTGCTTCCTTATTCAGACAAATGCAGAGAAATCTTTGGACTAAATGTGCGTTTCTATAACTTTAATCACCTTCAGATCTTTCACTTCCAACCGGTTTCACTCAACACCTAACATCTATTTCTTTATTTTTGGGGAAAGTGCCTCTGAAACCTGCTGTTTTCCTCCTTCCTGTCTGATCACCATGCCATTCCTTACCTGTTAGCTTTCTTGACCTGGAAGTGATGTCATCAGCAGGTCAGCATGCTGATCTGATCCAACAAGCTAACTGGTGCTGATTATTCCTCAGTAACTGTCCTGGTCTCTCTGTGTGTTCTTGTCTCCTGTGATAGAAACTGGTCATGACGCAGGACTCATGAGGAGGAGGCTGAGCATCATGTGACCTTCACCATTTCAGTCAGAGGTTTGACAGATTGTCAGTAGATGGATGGACCATCCCAGAGGAACCAGCCTCCTGCCATATTTTTATTAATCGGGTCATATTTATTTAGTTTAAGGGTTTAATCTGAACCAAGCAGGAATTAATCTGTAACCACAGCGATTTGAGGGCAAAACGAGATGTTTGCTTCTGATGGATCTTCAATTTTGAGATGTTAGTGATAAAACACCTGCCTCCCTTTCAAGGAAACTCTTTTGAAGTGAAGTTTTGTTCATTTGTGACTCGTTTGTCTTTTGATTAAACTCTGTTAGAACTTGGAGATGAAACCACGTTTGAACTTTGGAAATGTTTCCATTCTCCAGTTTCTGTTTCTCCTCCTGCTTTGTGAGATCTGACCTTAGGTTCAAGAGTTTAATGATTTTTATTCTCATACAAGCTCACATTTACATGTTAAGGTATGAAATTCGGACTCAGGTCCCGGTTAAGAAGCCTAATACTTAAGTTAAAAAAACTAAGTATAACAAGCAAAACTAAATCTAACAATAAATAGCAATCAGTACAAATATATATGGAGCGATTATCAAAAATAAATAAATAATATATATATATATATATATATATATATATATTTATATATATATATATATATATATTTATATATTTATATATATACACACAAAGTTAACTAGTGAAGCTGAAATTAATGTTGTAAAGTATAAAATCCACATGTAAGGCATGAGGTAGTCCTTCATATTGCACCAATAAGTGAGGGAAATATTGCAGCTTTGGTAGGTGAAGCGTTTAGTGCAGGTCAGTGTGTAGTGAGAGAGTTTGACTCGAGTTCAGCAGCTTCAGAGAAGAAGATGTTGCTGACCCTGGTGGTCTCGCTCTGAATGCTTCTCAGCCGCCTGCCTGAGGGGAGGGGCTGCAGCAGCCTGTGTGCGGGATGGGAGGAGTCCTTCATGATGCGGAGGCCCCTCCCCCTGCATCGTGTAGATGTCCGAGGTGGCGTTCAGATCTGGGGACCACATGTCCAGTATTTCAGTGTTCTGATCTTTGAGTCACTTGATTATCACTTCCGTCTTGTGACCCGGTTCTCCATCAGGCTGGAAAACCCACTGTTAGAAGAACCCATTGTTCTCTGAGTCATCAGGGATCAGAACTTTGCTCCAGTCTGCTGTGATCCATGTTTGCTCTTCCTGCAGACTTTTAGTCCTTGATGGTTTTCTCGGACAGAAGTGGTTTCTTTGTTGCCCTGCTTGTCATGCAGATGCTGACAGTGTTGAGCAAGCTCTGCACTGGCGGCAACACTTTCCACTAGAGATGACCTTGAGCTTCCTGGACTCTCTTGGATGTCCCGAACCTTCTACCTTGCATCTGAACCTCTGATGTTGAAGTTCTTGATGATCCAGAAAAGCAGTTGTGATGTTCTCAGCAGCAGTTTCCAGCAGTTTCTTTATTTTCTATTAAACAGTTTAAGAGACAGAAATTAGAGGTCAAGTCTCTTTTTTCCTGGATTAACCCTAAACCAAAGTGTTAAAGATGTTCATGACAGGTTGGGTGTTGGTGGAGAACCCAAACACAGGCAGGAGACAGGCCCAGTTATGATGAAAATGAAGTAGAGTCCAAAATATTTTTACCAGAACTGAAAACATTCTGCCAACCCTGGTCCAGGAAGGGCATCCCAGATGTCTCCAGAGGGAGAGATCCAGGAGGATTCCCGCTCAGATTCCTGAACCAGCTTAGATGACTCTTTTTGGAGCACCAGAGCAGCAGTTCTACTCCTTGCTCCATCTGGATGACGGATCTCCTTACCCTTTCTTCAAAGCTGAGTCCAGCTACACTTTTGAGGAGGCTCCCCTCAGCATCTTGTATCCAGGATCTTGTTATTTTGATCATAACTCATGAGGACAGGGAGGATTGGGATGTAGACAGACCAGTAAGCTGAGAGCTTCACTGTTTGGTTCAACCTATTCTTGACCACCACAGAGCGGCACAGCACCTGAGGCTCCAATCCCTCTCTCCATCTCCTGCTACACCCTACCATCCCTCAGGAGCTAGACACCAAGTCACTTGAACTCCTCAGGTTGACGCAGGTTGAAGCAGAGACCTTCAGCAGCCTGTAGAACCTCCTTCCGCAGTTCTGTTTCTCAGAACATTGTGGAAGAACTTTGTTCTTCTCTTCTCTCCAATGTTGCTTTAGTTTGTTTTATTTCTGCTCAGCTGTGTGAAGGTCCCACCACATGTTGAGATCCGGACTTTGACTAGACCATTGCAAGTATTCTAGGTGTTTTTCACACAAACACAAAGAGACACCATCAGTCCCTCTGGAACATTGGTCTTCTTCAGCATAGTTCTTCTGCTGTTCTCCTGGTGGTCTATCATGAAAGATCTGAGGCATATTTTGAAACCAAAGCAGTAAAATTAAAGGCATCCAGCAGATAAACCATCTGTGAGGAGGGATGGAGAAGAGCTGGTTCCAGCAGATATCCAGCGCAGGCTTTTAAACATGTATGAATGTTGTGATGTGAACATTAATCAGTCCTGTGATCTTCTAAAGTGGTCCTCATGAGCACTTCTCCTGGTTTTGGCTTTTCTTTTTCTGTTTTTTCTCAACATGAGGATCGATTATTAAAGGACAGAAGCTGCAGAGTGGTGTATGAACCAAAGATGAGGAAAATGCAGAGTCACTGGTTGCTATGGTGATCACTGCCTCCTCTAGCAGCAGCAGCAGCCCACAGCACTACTCCTTTCATAAGACAGGACCAGAAGTTTAATCCTCAGTCAAACTGGGAGATCTGACAAGTTAAACAGAACTTTCTGGTCCAGTTCGTACAGAACCATTCAGAGCTGAAATCTACTGGGAGTGAATGAGTCTGGGCGTGTCTCTCTGCACTCTGGGCTCTGATTGGTCAGAAAACTGTAGGTCCTCCAGCAGTGGGAGACACTGGCTGGAAGGAGACAGGAACACCTACGACTGGATGGAGAAACTGGACTGTGGTTATAAAAAGAGCTTAAATCCAAATGGTTTTTAATATTTTACCGGGTCAGAACCATCATCACACTCTGAGCTTGAACATTCAGTTGGAAAATCTGAGAAAAATCCTGAAGCTTAAAGATTTATGTGGAAAAACTGGCCAAAAAAAAAGTCTCCACCTGGATTTAACTAAGCAAATAGGTGTGAGCCTCCCATTGGATAATTACTGCATGGGCCATTATGTTTCAGCTGGCAACAAGTTATTTAACCCCAACTGGTGCAATGAGTTGCTTTGCATTTCTTAAACAACCATGTCTAAAGACACATTCTGTGGTCGTGGAAAAGAGGTCAGTCTGTTTCAGACGGGTCAAATCATCAGCATGCATCAAGCAGAGAAAAACAACAGTAGAACTCCAGGCTGTTTAATAATGAAAGTAAGATCATTTCCTCAGGCACGATGCGAAGGGAACTCAAGGGATTGGGACTGAACAGCTGTGTAGCCTTAAGAAAACCAATAATCAGTGAGGCTAACCGGAAATAAAGGTCTTCAGTTTGCTAGGGAGCATAAAGATTGGACTCTGGAGCAATGGAAGAAGGTCATATGGTCTGATGAGTCCAGATTTACTGTGTTCCAGAGTGATGGGCGCATCAGGGTAAGAAGAGAGGCAGGTGAAGTGATGCCCCCATCATGCCTAGTACCTACTGAACCAGCCTGTAGGGTCAGTGCTATGATCTGTGGTTGCTGCAGGTGGTCAGGTCTGGGTTCAGTATGTGTTCAAAGACTGAGGTCAGCTGACTACCTGAATATACTGAATGACCAGGTCAGTCCATCAATGGATCTTTTCTGGTACGGGCATATTCCAAGATGATAATGCCAGGATTCAACGGGCTCTAAATGTGAAAGAGAGGTTCAGGGAGCATGAGACATCGTTCTCACACATTGGCCACCAACAGAGTCTAGACCTCAACCCCATGGAGAATCTTTGAGATGTGCTGGAGAAGGCTTTGACTCTACCGTCATCAATGCAAGATCTTTTTGAAAAATGAATGCAACACTGGGTGGAAATAAATCTTGTGACGTTGCAGAAGCTTATTGTAACAAAGCCACAGTGAATGGAGCCATAATTAAAGATAAAGGCGGTCCAACCAAATATGACCTTTTATGTGACCTTTTTTTTTTTGGTGGTGACTTTTGTTTTGGCCAGGCAATGTATCATCTGGATGATAACTGGGTCTGGCAAAGTCAACACTTTCTGTGACCCTTTGAACTTTGAATGATGGCTCTGATAAAAGGCTGCAGACTAATGAAAGTACCATGTATTACCAGCAAAACCATTGCTTTCCAGACTGAACCATTTGTTCTGGTGTCATTTTGTTTGGCTTTTCCAATCTTGTGGGAGGAGCAAGAAACCAAAGAGCAAGAAAATAAGCACAGCTAATAATTACAAAAGGTATTTACTTATTTATTGTTCATTATATGTAAGTTTTAAATGTTTAACAAGAGAACCTCGTGTTTGTCTTTGTCTGGATGATCTGGTGAAAGTGATCTGAACAAAACAGCATGCTGTGTTCTGGTTCTGTTTGATCAGGAAATACAAAAGATCCAGAAATATAACTCTGCAAAGGCTGAAGATCAGGGTCCAACTTTGCAGCAGGAGGAGAACGGATTGAACATGTTCCTTTGGTGCTGATCCAGCAGAGGGGTCTCCTGCCACTCTGACAGACCTCCCTGCTGCTCTCCGATGGACTCGTAGACCCTGTGGGCTGAACCAGAGCTGCGTTACCAAACGCTGAAACCTCCCAGCTGCTGCAGACGGCGGCATGAAGACATTTCAGAGTTCAAGCTGTGGAACACACAGCTTCCCTGAAAGGAAAAAAGGTGTCTGCTGCCCCCTAGTGGAACATCCCTACAGATTCTTGAAGCTTGAACTCACCCACAGCCATCAGCAGCTCGGTGACCTGATCTCCAGACAGAGCTGAGGTCTCTGTGAAGGACAGACCTTTAGAGCTGGCCAGACCCAGTCCTTCCTGTGGGACCACATGGAGAAATCATCACATGGATCTGCTGGAACTCACACTCTATGTTTCAAAGGTGTTGGAACGTTAACCCTGTTTTTAACCTTCTTTTTATTTCATCTAATTTTTACAAAAATACAAACAAAACAGGGAACTCACCTTTGTTCTGTTATACAGATTTAACTCCAGTTTTATTCTATTTTTTGTAGCATTTCATTATGTCTGTTTTGTGTTGTTGCACTTCTACTTTTAATTTAAATGTACAACTAAAATTAGCTTATATTTATTATGTCTGCTTTCATTCATGCCATCCAGTGGTGACTTGCGGCTATTCTTAGCGATACTTCAGCCCTCCTAAAATACAGCGATTTTATGAGGAATCCTCTTAAAACACCCAATATTTAACAAATCTGTTTGTTGGAATAGAACCAGGACCAAAGGAAGCTCAAGTCTTCATTGTCCCACCTGATTTTTTAGGTAGCTGTGCTCTGATTGGTTGGCTACTGTCAGCCTTGTGTTGCACAAAGTGTAGTCTGAGATTCCTGAGGTCAAAGGTGAAGTGATGGGATGTTTCTTGGGTTTGCAGCTTTGATTTGGTGAACTAAACACAAGTTTTAGCTTGTCTAGAAACCAGGAGATAAATCATGTTCACCTGATGCTGCATTATTAACACAAAAAAAATCAAAAAGGCCTTTTCTATATATGCACAGTTTTCACTATTTTTAAAGTCAGTCATTTTCTACCGCTTCTTCCATAGTGGGTCACGGGGGAGCTGGTGCCGATCTCCAGCAATCTACGGGCGAGAGACGAGGTCCATCCTGGACAGGTACTATTTTTATATTCATAGTAAATTATTTTAAGGTAAATCTTAGTTTAAATTATGACATGTTTCTTCTCATCTGATAGGTTATGTGCTAAATATTTATAATGAGTATAAATGTTGGTGGCTCACTATTATTATAGAGGATGACGTTTTAATCCAAGAAAACTTTATGAAATTATTTTCATTTATGCTTCAAAGTATGAAAGTCTCTAAATTTTATTTAAATAAATGAAACAAAAATGTGTTGAAGAGCATGGTGATGGTTGATTGGCTGAGGGCTGACCACCAATCAGAGCCAGAGACTGGGAAAAAAAAAAGTGGTAGATTCTGCTCTCTGATTGGCTGATCAATTCAAGGGTTGAATTACTAGTTTCAGCCTGTTGGTGGCGTCCTCCCCAACAGTCACAGTAACTGATGTGGTCCTTTGACAAAAAGAACTGCTCCCCCTTGTGGCTGTTCATGGAGTAGCTCATTGCTGAGCCAACTGATGATTTATAAACACAAATGACTGACCACATGTCAATGTTAGGTGGTGGATTTGCTTTAAGCTGAGGAAACACAGCTGAGTTCTCCTAAAGCATAGATGATGGTTTGCTCTGGTGCTGGAAGCCAGAAGAAGAAGAAATGTCGGGAGTTTGGCTGGAGATAAAAAGCTGATGATGCTGTTTGGAAAAATCTCTAAAATGTTTTTCTAACGTTTAAATCTTATTATCTCTGATTTTTATAGATCAAATTTCCTGAATGTGATTCCTGAATGAACGCAGAGAGCTTACCTGACCCAAATCAGACATTTTGAACATTATTCTTATTCAGGGTGAGCAACCAAAACTGAAGCGGCTGCAAGGCCTGATCTGAAAGTCTCAGTTTGTATGATCGCACTTTTAGAGAGAAATGTGTCATAGTTTTATTTTAATTATTACTATCATACCGTTAAGGCCAAAAGTATTCATTCCCCTGGCAGATTTAGACAGGAAATTATTTCCATTCTACCAAGAGGTTTGTTTGTTACAGGAAAATTATAAAAATGTAGCAGTTTTTATGTAGATTTAATTTAAAAATGATTTATCATCTTCTCAATCAGCGGAAAACACGTTATCCGCCTCACAATAATCAGACTTGCAGGTCTCCTCTGGTATTTATCTTTGCTAATGAGCTCTTTTAGGTTGGAAGGCCCCCTTACCATCACCCTAATCTTCAGCTCCCTCCACAGATTCTCCATCACGTTCAGGACTCTGGCTGCATCGCCCCAGATGTTCTTCTCAGTCAGCAGAGACATGGTTAAACTAAAAGATTAGTTCAAACCTAAATCTGCTGGGGTGTGAATACTTTTGGCCTTTACAGTACACCCAGCTGGGGGTGTTACCCACTGACCCAGTGAGTTACATGTTGACGCTGAAGGTCAACCCTGGATAAACCTGTTTGATTATTGATTATCAGCTGCTTATTGGGGGCTGAGCGCCCCTAAATATCAGCTCCTAGAGACACCCCTGGCTTCATCTGGTCATTTCTTACATTTTAATTCAATTGTGTTATTTGTACTTTTTATTTTATTTTATTTAACCAGATATCTGCAGCTCTGTTATTTTCTCATTTCTGCTGCTGTTGTCTTTCCTCAGTTCTTCCATCCTTAATATTATATTATTTATATATTTTATATTTTTCCTGCTTCTGTTTTCTTCCAGACCTTCATGTAAACCTTAAAGTGGTCTGGATTAAAGGTTCTCCAGACTTTGAGGATGTTTCCTTTGGACTTTGGTGCTGTTTCATTCGGTTTCGGTTCAGTTCTTGTGGAGAGTTTGGACCGAATCAGACCTAAGCCTTCATGTGAAAAGGACCATTCCTTGGTTGAACATCTGTTTCTTTCTGTTGTCCCTCAGATACAAGAACCGAACCTGGACTGAAGAGCAGCCAAAGTTGAAGTCTTTGTGTTTAGGTCTCATGCCTACCTCAGCTGAAACCTGCCGGTCCTGATCCAGGTCTCCCTTGTTGCCCACGAGACAAATGACCGTAGATCCTGGGATGTACTGTTTCTCCAGCTCCTTGATCCACAGCTGAGCTCTGATGAAGGTTTCCTGCAGCAGGAACAGGAGGAACAAGTCAGGAAAGATGAAGCACGCTCAGATGTTTCCACAGTGGGGCGTCTGCTCCACTCACCCTTTTGGAGATGTCGTAAACAACGAGAGCAGCATGGGCTCCTCTGTAGTACAGCGGGGTCACGCTGTGGTATTTTTCCTGCCCTGCTGTGTCCCAGATCTCAAAGCGAAGTGTGACGTTGTTCAGGTGTAACACCTGGGTTAAATAGGCACCTGGAGGCAGCAACCAATCAGATTAGAGACATTTAATCAGAGGAGAATCTGCTTGAGGATGAGCTGATTTCCCTGCTGGACCTCTGACCTTCATAAGCTGACCTCAGAGAAGCTGCACAATAGATGAATAGAGTTTATGTTGTATAATAAGTGCTATATGAATTATATTAGACTAACTTCTACGGAGGCCAGTTTGGACAAACTTCATCTAATTGAAATGTCTTGGCTGATGCTGAGATTTGAATTTAAAACAAGGATTAATATCTTCATACTTAAAATATGTTAAAAACTGATTCTGATGGCGTCCAAATGGTCCCTGCTTCCCTTCTCTGCCTGTGTAGGAATGTCAGAATAATGAACTGTCGCAGGTTTTTACAGCAAGAAGACGTTTTTCTGCTCAGTTTGTCGGTTTTTTTCAACAGCAGACCCGAGTCGGGTTTATTTGGGTTCCACCTGAGGGCCCAGAGATCACAGCAGAGCCATAAACATGTTTCATTTCTGATCAATAAATTAAACGAACCACAGCCAATCAAATCACTTCTCTGTTCAAATCAGTTCAATTTTTCACAGAGTTAAATTGTTCGAAATGATCCTTTATTAAACATTAATTAGCATTAAATCCTGATCCAGCATTTTATGTCAGAAGGATTTTAAAACCTGATTCTGCACAGATTTCATTTATTTGAATGGATTTTTAAAGGTAGATTTCTCCTTGTTCTGCTTTTTTTTTAAAAAAAAAAAACGTTTCTGGTTCTGGCTGCAGCTTTTTATTCAGAAAACAACGAATTGAAATGATTTTACTTCCTAACAGGTCACCCAGAAACGTGATCATTTGGTGCTGTTTTCCTCGGAAACTCACAGCCCACAGTAGGTGACGTGTTCTTGAACTGGTCCTTTCCGAACCTCAAAGCCAGGCTGGACTTTCCAACCCCGGAGCTTCCGAGCAGGACCATCTTCACCCTGAGGGTCCGGACCGGTCTGCTCACAAAGTCACTTTGCTGCTGTGCTCCTTTTGCCACCGTCAGCTGAGTTTCCCCCATCAAAGAGGTGGAAGATAGAGCCAAAACAGCAAGAAACCACAGGAATAGACGGGAAATAAACCCAAACCAGTCCCGAACCAGCAGGAGAAGCAGTGCTGAAGAGTTCTGGGTTTGTTGCCAGAGTCTGATTCTGTGGCGGCTTCACCTTGAAAATGAAAGTAAAATCAAACTTCAGTGTTTAAGAAGAAATGGGAATGATTTCACTTCCTCCTGCAGGCTGCAGCTCACCCTGAGCCCCAGACACGCTGAGGAACATGCAGACTGAGAAGGTTCACTTCTGCTGGTCTTCCAAACTTTGGGAACATCTGAGAAACATCAGGATCTTTGAGTTTTTCAGTCTTTTTGCAGGTCTCTGTACAACTCCTGTTGTTACACTGAATGAACACAGGGGGGCAGCATTCTACATCTTTTGGAAACTCAGTGAAGTCCATCCCAGGTCTTAGGATTGGTTCTGGACGGACACTTCAGTCCAAAATATATTTAAGAAACGACCCAGAATCAGACTAAAACATTCAGAGACGTTCTAATTCACAACACAGAAGAGTTCATCTCACGTTTTTAGTTCACAGAAGATCTCCATGTGGATCAGAACATGTTCTCTAACTCTCACACTTAAATCAAGTTGGCAGAACCGTTTTCTTTCTTTAACATCATATTGAAAAAACTAGGAGCTTCCTGAAAACTAGTTTGGACATTTGCTAAATGCAGTTAAAAGTCTTCAGCTGATTCAAAATGCTGCAGCAAGAGTTCTGATGAAAATTAAAAAGAGAGATCATATTTCTCCTATTTTAGATTCCCTTCATTGGCTCCCTGTTAAATCCAGAATAGAATTTAAAATTCTCCTACTACTCTCCCGTTTTGCATTATTTGCTCTTATTTCTGCTTTTAACTTCATGTCTTTATTGGTGGAGATGTTACCATTAATTGTGTCCCCTCATTGTTTCTTTTTCCTATGGAAAGTACTCCTGGTCCAGTGTGTCAGTGCTTTTCTGTCTCCTCCTTCCTCCGCCACAGATCGTTGTTCACACTGAGCCTGGTTCTGTTTGTGTTGACGGATTCTCCATATTTTCTACCATGGAGGATTGCAGTGAACTGGAAACGTAAACGGTGACGTAGAAACGAGCTGAATTAAACAGAACACTTTTAACTGTCTGACAGCAGCAGGGATCTGTAAATAACTACAAACACATAATAAAGTCACTATAGACCTGGTTGTGACCAACCCACACACGGTACTAGTTCTAAACTGTAGCTGGCGTGTGTGTGTGTGTGTGTGTGTGTGTGTGTGTGTGTGTGTGTGTTTCTCTTTAAGAAGCTCCAGACTGTTTTTAGAGCTCAGTGGTCATCATTAAAAATAGCACAGAGGCCTGAGAGAGAGGCGGTGGCCGCCCCTGCAGGAGCTGAGCTTTCTCACCGAAACCGAGTCCCTGAACGCTTCTGGACTCCAGCAGTTGATGCTGCGTTCAGGTGATGCTTGGAAAATTCAACACTCACATGACCACTAAAGGTTGATGGTTTTTTGTGAATGTAAATATGGACCGTGACTCCTTTGACATACTTACAGTAAATATACACAATATTATTTTATTCATCAAATTTACATCAGACATACATCCAATTTGTCCAGTAGATTTTACATGAGGTGATACAGAAGTTCACTTCTAATCACAGAAAATGTCATTTTAAGGTACTTTACTAAAGAACCAGGTCCAGTTCATGTCACATAGACATATATGGTGAAATCAGTCCAGGTATGAAGCCTCATTCATTTACATACAGTCACATTCTGTTCAGGTGGAAGCCCACCTGAATGCAGCAACCGCCCCTCCTGAACAGAACCAGACTCAGTAGAAGTTGTCATCTGCCCGGCAGATTTGGGATTGAGAGGAAAATAAAAAAAATGTGCGTTTAGACTAACGTCTGTTGTTTAAAGCGTGAAATCTCTACATCTTATTTCCTGATGGTATTATTAATCATAATCATCTCTCTTAGAAACCAACAACCTAGTGTGATGTCATAGTGATGTCTACACATCGTATTTCCATACACCCTAGTCGGAGTCAGGACCCACAGTTCGGTTGCGAGCCCAATCTTGAGAACCTGTCGCCACTGAAATATCCGACGCTACGTGAAAGCATCCCGCTCTGAAGTTTAAAGTGCGGCGGGTTCGAGTCTTCCGCTGCGAGTGCGTCACGTTTGCGCCAAGAACAGAGACCAGGTTTAAAAGTTGGTCTCAGGTTTAGGAGAAACTCAGGCGTTGCTTTTATTTTCTCAGAGTCAGAGACTGGACCGGAGCCGGGTCAAGTGGACTGTAAAGTTTGTGTGAGCGTGTTTCAGACTCTGCAGAACTTCGCTGCGGTTCAGAAACACAGGAAGGAGTGTCTGTAAGAGCGGATGTGTGACAATGAGCCGAGCAGCCTCGGTTCTTCTCTTCGGTTCCTCTGACTTGACATTTTAGAGACACATGAGAGGCTCCAGCTGCTGTGGCCCCTCCGTTCGGATTATTAGCGACCCGTCCGCTGCTGCTGGAGCCCGGACCGACTTCAACTGAGAGCTACAGTCAAACAATTAGATGGAGAGACACATGGGGACCCAGGGGTCCGGACGGAAAAGGTCCACCAAGAAGGAGAGGTCGACCGCGGAGGACGATGCCCTGAACCTGATCGCCAGAGAGGTGAGTGGGAGTGGGGTTAAAACACGCTTTATGAGCCGCTCCTCGGGACTAGTAACCACGCGTCTCAGGTCCAAACACCCCACAGACCGGAACCAGTTACCAGTTACATGTATTGGGCCCTGGTCCACAGCCCCTCCTTCTGCCCCCGAGTTGTAAACTTCTCAGTCTGAAAATGCTCTTCACAGATGAAACATCTCAGACTGTAGAAAATAAATCCAGATTGGACCTGCTCAAGTACTTTAGAATCTGAACTAGACTAGAATTTCCTGTGAAAATGGGTCAGCTGAAGTACGGAACCAGCAGAGCCAGAATTATGGACACAGATGCGAGTTCAGCACGATGATCCACTTTGTACTCCTTGGTAGACCTCATCTGGTTCTGCCATGGGATCTGTGGAAATCATGAACTTGGAGTAACTTTGGACAGAGATGGTGACACTTTCAGGACGAGGAAACTTTACTGTAAAACTTCATGATTGATTAATTAAGGGGTCATAATGATCTGAATGATCTGAAGGCAGGAAGGAGTCATGGCTGTCATGTTCTGATATGGTGGTTGAGACGGGTCCAGAAAGTGACCCTGCTTTGTGGACTTCACACCACTGGTGATGATCAGCTGCGGTCCAGAGTCTTTGGAGTCAGAACCAGTGAATCCGACACTAGCTACATGGACACAAGTCATCGGAATAAACGGCCGATCGAACTAAAAATGTGTCATTTAAACATGTCAGTCAGAATATTCTGGTCCGATTCGGCAGGACTGGAATGACATTGTTATCCGACTGAGAGGGGTGGTTTGTAAACTTTTGATCGGATCCAGTTGTTCTGAATGAGGCAAACTGACCTGAGTGCGCATGTGCGCCCCGCGCCAACGTGACGTATTTCCACCTGGAGTGGCTAGATGCTAACAGAATATTCCATTTTTAGTGGATTATTTATGTCCAAATAATCCGATTATGTTTTGTTTTTTAATCCAAATTCATTTTAATCCGATCGTGAAATTTTGTGTAGCTATTCACTGCAGCTAACGGGCCTTGAATCTCTAGCCACATCTGCTGTTCAACACATGGGGGCGCTGTGTTGAATAAACATGTTTGTGTTGCAACTGTTTGATAAGTTTTTACCCAGTTTTTAGAGAGTAACCGCCCCCTGGCAGGATGTGGACCTGAGACACAGTTTAGGTCTAAAACACCTGCTTTTCTTCAGAGCCACGACGGCATCATTTTTCAGGTCTTATGATTTTACTGCAGGACCAGAAAAGATTGATTTCTTTTTATACGAGCAGAAATGAAACATTTAGTCACAGTCCTGATCTGTTCAACACCATGACGCTCTTCAGGAAGAAATCCCTCAACTCTTGGCAGGTTCTCCTGAAATCAGAGCTGATCCATCTGATGTTCTCTCTTGTTGATGAGTTTTGTGAAGCTTCAGACCAGACCTCCTAAGCATCTCCTGCAGCCAATTAAAACCCTTATTGTGGTTCAAAAGAAGCGTTCCAGTTCAGAACCTTAGCTGTGGTTAGCAGGAGGACTGCAACAAGCCGGTCCTTTAATCCATTAATCTGTCGAGCAAAAGGTGCTTAATAGGAGATATTTTACAGAATCAGAACCAGGTAAAGCTACAGCTCTGCTACTTGAGGAGTTCTGGATGGAGCACATTTACAGACAGAGAAGGTTTTTTACCTTAAATGTCAATATTTTTCATACAGTTTTGGTTTAACTGCTGCTCCTTTAGAGTCTGTATTCTCCCATTGATTATTTAAATAATGGATTCATCTGATAAATTGATCTAGTTAGCAGAAACTTCTGGTGGCCGTGTTCCTCTGAATGGGTTAAGGAAATCCTGGTTCAGATAACTGGACTTATTGAGAGGTTGTGTCTCTGGACTGTTAAAGGGTCAAACTGGCAGCTGATCGAGGGAATGTGTCCTGTTTGAACTTTAGATGGTTCTGCCGGACAGAACCATGTTGTGCTGCTGGGAGGAAGTTTGTTCTGCTCCAGGCCTGGACCCGGATGTTAGAACAGATTTGCATGTTCCTCCTAACCGACGCGCCGCTCTCTGCCTGTCAACATCAGGCTGTTTCTGCTGCTTGGTGGACAGATTTCCTCCCTCTGGGTTTTATAAATTTCTCAGATAAAAACCCACAATGCTTTGCTGTAAAATCCTGTAAGGAACCAAGTTCTAATAAACCGACGTCATTTGGACCGAGGTTAGACCAGGACAAATCTGTCCAAAATGTTTCAGATTCTTCTTATGTTGATGCTTTTTGACTCTTTTGGAGTTTTTGGAGATCTTTGGTAGTTTTCCCTGATCTCTGAAGATGTAGACCTTTTTAAGAAGAACCAACCCTAGAGCCACAGTTGTTGACCTCCTTGTGGTTTATTGTGGGTCCAACCCTGAAATAACCAGACAGCAGATATTCTTCTCCTTCAGCCTTTCACAAGTTTGGAGCATACAGAGATGGATATTTTTATTTTTATTTATTTTTGCGTCACTAGAGGCCTTTATTTTTCATTTTTCCAACAGTAGGTAGACAGGAAAGGGGTGAAAGAGGGGGGACACATTTGGAAAAGGTCACCGGGTCCAGGACTCAAACCCGTGACAGCCACATCGAGGACTATAGCCTCTGCACACGGTCACCATCAGCGCCGCGCTCACAGAGATGGATCTTTGATTGTTTGTGGCAACTTAGATGTTCATGGATGAAGGTTGATTTAGTGTCTGTAGAGCCTCTGTGTTGATGTTGCCAGATGTTTTGGACCATTATCCTGCTGAAAGAACCAGTTTCAGTTTACTGCTACAGGCCACCAGGTTTTTCTGTCTAGTCTCCTGGTGTTCATGATGCCATCTTCTCTAACAAGGTTCCCATGGCTTATTGGAAGGGAAACAGGCCCACAGCATCACATATCCTCCACTGTACTTAACAGTAGACATGAGTTGCCGTTCCACATCTTCATCATGTGTATCACAGCTGACGCACCTGGAGGGTTTGTTGCTGAAAAGCTCCATCTGGTTCTGATCTGATCAAAGTTCCCAGGTCCAGTTAAAGTTCCTGTAGTTTATGTTTGTGATGGTAGGACAGAAAAGCCTCCTTTGCAACCAGTTAGCATGTAGATAGGGTCTAATGGTTCTTTTGGGGACTTGGTGACCTTAAGATGCTGCTGTTAGCTGAGAGAGAGCTCTGGAGATGTTCTCCCCTCCCTGACCATCCTCCTGACTGTGTCTGTTGGAGGAGAAACTCGTCCAGCTCGTTGGTCACAGTTCCAGCTGGTTCTTTAGTTTTTTACACATCTGGACCAAGAAATGTGTGGAGTAGTTGCAGTAAATGATGGATCGATGGGTTGAAATTGATTCAGACATGACGGGGGAACCAGTGAAGAGATGCTGAAACACTTTGTTCTGTTGACCCTCTGATGTTGGACATTCCTGCAGGTAGTTTTCGGTTCGGTTCGTAGTTCATTAGTAGCTGCAGGACTGGTTGTCTGCTGAGGTCTTGAGGGGAAATTCCTGAAACTAATGCATGAAATCCGAACATGATCTGACTGACTAACCCCCGTCTCTCTGGAGGAACAAAAATCCAAAGCTGGAACAAGTAAAACCCAAAGAGGAAGTCAGCAACTGTAAGCAGCAGAGGGGTAAAACGTCCATGACTGCTGCTGCTCTGACAGGGTGGTATGTCGGCCTGACGACTTGGCTCGTTCTGCTGAAGAGGTTTAAAAATAGATGGTCCTGAAAGATCAGCTGCTGCTGCACCCCACATTTAGGTTGGGCTTAACAGGTGGTCATCCAACCAACATGCAAGGTTTGAGATTTAGATCCAGTTTGTTGCCGACGGCGCTGCATCAGCGTCGGCACTGAACTTGTCAGATGTCTCCCCAAACCGTTCTCTTCTAAACAGTCATGGAGGACGACCTTGGTGTTCCGGTCCTGTTGTTGGCTGAGAAATGCTTCAAAGTTCAATCAAACATCTCCCCGTTCTACTCTGCTGCTCGCTGTTTGCACAAACCCAGCATCCTCACTACATCACTCCCTCGACCCGAACCTGGCTGCAGCACTACCAGAACTTGATGGAGCTTGGTTGAAGTCATGCAGAGTGTATGCCATCTGGCATTGTTGGCATACTCTCTACTACACACCATGGGAGGACATGATGTATGTGTGTGTTGGTACCTTCATTAACCCACCGGTACCAACACTGGGCCACTGGGACGTCTGAACACCCATAAAACTATCCGGCCTCACAGCCTGTTGATCTTCTGCCTAACTTCTCTAATTCTCTCCGACCTCCTGGATATTAACCTCTGGACCAGGTCCTGAATGGTGGGGACAAATCCTGGGAGATGAACTCAGTTTGTCTGTTTGTCTGGTTTTGAGACCAGACCACAGATTCTCAGTTGGGTTCTGATCTGGGTTTTTCCAGAGCACAGGTCCAACATCTCCATGTTTTGATCTGTGAGACACTTCATTATCCCGTTAGCCCTGTGACCTGGTGCTCCATCATGCTGGAAAATTCACAGATCATCCCCAAACTGTTCCTGGATCCTTGGAAGAGGTTGATCTTAGAGGACATTTGGACTCAACTCTGTTGGCTCCAAGCAGGGCTCATAGTAGCCGTCAGATGTTCTTCTCCAGATGTTCAAACAATCAGGAGGATTCATCACAGGAAAGAACTTTGCGCTGGTCTCCATCCTTGTTCCATCTGAAGAGCTTCAGTCTGTCTTTGAAGGTTTTCCTGGACAGAAGCAGCTTCTTTGCTGACCTTCTGCTGCCATGTTGAACAAGCTCTGCACAGGTGGCAACACGATCCAGTAGAGATGGTCCTGGAGCAGATTAGAAGTCCTGAGGTATCTTCTCGGCAGCTTGAAGTTCTTGTTAATCCAGAAAACTGTTTTTCAACTGCAATGTAGAAGTTTACAGTTATTCCAAATAAGTATCTGTTCCAATATCTTTTACAAATAGAAACATTGGAAACCGATTTATGGAGTTCCAACAATAAATGTTGTAGATGTTAAATATGTAAATCAAACCGTTTTGCTGCACTTTTAGTTTTACTGCTGGTTCTGAAACGTTCTCGTTCTCACTCAGAGGAACATCTCAGAACCTCGATCCCATGTGTCTATTTGTTCTGGATTCCTGAAGAGTTTCTCTGGAAGAGTCGTATTTATTCTGCCGGCAGCAAAGATAACAGAGTGAAGGATGCGTCCCTTAAACACAGCCGACACAGACCCACACAGTCCGGAGGCCTGTAATTACCCGTCTGGATCCTAAGCTTTATAATCCACTCCGGCTCCTAAACAGAACAACTGCTGGTTTTTTTATTACAACGCAGCTAGGAAATGATTACACTTTCCTTTCTGAAGTCTGAATAAATATATGAATTATTTTAGTTTAAATGAAAATAATTACATGATTTAAAGGATCAGGACCAAAGGTTTCAGTCAGATGTGATCAGCTGTAGGACTTCTAGAATTAATTTTTCCTGCGTCTGGATCAGTAATAACCCCACTTTTATCGAGTGGTCGGTAGTTTGTGCCGTAATTAGCGCCCTGCTGCGTTTGGATCCCACCAGATGTCTGCAGAGCTCTGAGCTCAGGAGGACAACTTGAGGAAAGTTGTCACCAGACACAGTTATGCTGCTTTTATTCATTTCTTATTTGATCCGTTGCAGCTCAGCTGCTGTCAGACAGCAAAGGTTGTTTTATATCCAACTCCCTGCAGAACCATCAAGTTTCTCTTCAGCATTTCCTTCTAAAAACAAGATGGCAGCAGGACGTAGGTTCACAAAGCTGCATCTGTATGGACAATACTTCTGGACTTCATTGTCCCCTGGTCAGATAAGACCAAAGTGGAGATGTTTCACCATAATGGACAGCAGCATGTGTGGAGGAAACACCTCAGATCAACTGTAAAGCATGGTGGTGGAGGGTTGATGGTTTGGGCCTGTTTTGCAGCCACTGGACCTGGCCTCCTTGTAGCCACTGAGTGGACCATGGTCTCCTCTGTTTAAACAAAGGATTTTAACAATTAACTGAATGCATTTGGGTCTTCAGAGTGATGAGCAGGAACCCCCATGAACTGAAGCAACGCTGGAAAGAAGAGTGGACCAGAATTGCTCCGCAGTGATGAGTTAGACTGATACATTTCATTTTGGCTCCACCTTTGTTTGATAAATGATGACAGTGAGGAATCTGCTCTGTTTTCATACTCTGGAAGTTGGAGTTAAATCGTTTCAGAACTTGGCAAAGACCAGATAATTTTAATTCTGCTCCAATTAGAGGCTCGGTACTGTTTGTAGTGAGTTGCTCCCAGAAGAACGCTGCTGTCGGGTCAGCTCACAGCCACAGCAAATGAAATGGCTCAATCTGTAAAATCTTACTGCTGACATGAATCGTTGGTGTTGAAAAGCCACCCTTGGTCAAGTTGAACAAAGCTGAAAGATGCTGGGAATCAATGTTGAGATTCTGGTTCTGCTCCCAGGAATTTAGAACCTTCTACTGTGACTTATGTTGCAGAAATGAAGCCCTGCAGGGTGACGTCTGATGCTGGACTGGTTGAACAGCATTGATCAGAAGTTGGAGGATCAAGGCTCCTGCACTGATTGGTTGTATTGCCATTCTCTCTTGTTTACCTGAAGGTTTCAGGTTGATGTTCATGTGGTTCTGTTTTATCTGCGGGTTCTCTGCAGATTACCTCAGGTCGGATCCGTGTGGTTCTAAGAAGCTCAGCAAGGTGGGCCGCTTTGAGCAGATTACTCTGAGTCTGGATGAGTCCACCTTTCACCCCCTCCGCCTGCAGCCATGGACCCGTTAATCTTTAATGCTCAGGACTAAACAAACACCAGTGCTGTTGCTAATTTTTAACCAATCCAGTGGAAACTCACACAGCAGTGTCTGTCTAAAATCCAGTCACCATTCCTGGAACACGTCAGCCTTCCCATCAACCCTCCATGAAGTGGTTTAACACACATGAATGACAGAATTGCTTGTTTATTTCCTGGCCCATGTGCATGCACAGAGTCTGGCTTCGGTTGGGCTCCGGCTCCTTAAAAGGAAGTGGAGCTTCTGACTGCGTCTGTTTCCTCTGGGTGACATCATCTCAGGCTCACGCCATGCAGATAGCTATCACCAACTACTTCCTGTTTGTTGAGCATGGAGGAGTTTTCTCCTGCAGCCTGGGAACAGAGGTGGGTGGGGCTTCCTGAGGCCACATATCAGATGCATGACGGAGGTGGTTTAGGAAGGTTGATGGACACAGATGGTTCTCCATGAGATTCCTGAGAACTGGTGGGAACAAACTGAAACTGCATATGTTGGAGGGTTTGGTGGCTCCATTGCAATGATTCTAATATCACAAAGGAGTCTGCAGCACTGGAACAATCATGGTCCAATGTCAGCATGGTGCAGTGCCCCCTGGGGGCTGGATAGAAATGGTACTTTAGTGAGGAATGAAGGGATGGAGGTGATCTCTGAGCTGACATGAACCCAGATACTATGAATCCCTTACACCAGGGGGAGCACCAGTTTTTTCTTCATAGCAACAGCAGTTTTGGTTCTCCCTGCTTGTTGTCATTGGTTGCTCATAGGATGCTACAGACCTGGTACTGGATCAGTCCATGCCTTCAGATTTTGTCTGGTGTAAACATCCTCCTCCACAGTGGACCTGAAGTTCCAGTGATTGCTGTCGCTGATTTCTCTCAAACCCCCAGTCGGTCGTGGCAGATGGCCGCTCACACTGAGCCTGGTTCTGGTTCTGCTGGAGGTTTCTTCCCGTTAAAAGGGAGTTTTTCCTCTCCACTGTCGCTACATGCATGCTCAGTATGAGGGATTGCTGCAAAGTCAACACCAGTGACTGTCCACTGTCTCTACATGCTCATCCAGGAGGAGTGAATGCTGCAAGTCACTGACTGGATGCAATCTGCTGGGTTTCCTTAGATAGAAACACTTTTTATCCAATCTGAATAAATAACTGAATCTGACTGAACTGTTCAATGATTAGGATTAATTGGAATGTATGAACCTGACTGTTGTGAAGAACCTTGAGACGACATGTGTTGTGAATTGGCGTTATATAAATAAACTAAACTGAATTGAAATGAACTGAGAAACTCAAGGAGGACGCTGGGCGTTATAAACATTTCAGAACCTTATTCCCAATAGAAAGCAAAGATATTACTGGGTTCTGTAAGGCTTGGTGGACACTACAACAGTGATCTCTTGGTGTGATCTGTCTTGGGTCACCAGAACCTTCATGACCTGTGCTGCAGCAGGGGAAACCATGATTTTATTGGTAAATGATAAAGGTTGTGATTTGCTACATTTTCCTCACCTGTCTTCTTCTATCACCAGTTATGTTCCCACAACTCTGAGAGTTTCAGCATCTAAATGATCAGATGTGAACGTCCATCCAACACACCAGAGGTTTTATTAGCATGCAGAATGAATGCATGAGGCTTCAAATGTTCCAGCCTGCCAGACATTGCAAACCAAGGGTCCTTTCTAATTGCACACTTTGAAATTGTGATGATGATTGCAGTTGTGCAGCTGTATCCATGATGGTCCCACACCTACTGGTTCCAGAATCAGACCAAGGGGACATCTTTGTCCTTCACCTGACGGGTAGTTACATGAAGCAAACCCACAACATGACCCTAAACTAACTTTACCAAGCTCTTGTAATGCTGTATAATGCAATTACAAGTTTCCCCTCTGTGTTTACTGACCTCCACTGTTGGTGGCTCTGATAACTGCCTGATAACGCCATCGCTCCACTAATGATGCCCTCTAGTGTCTGTTTTAGATGTTGCTCCTAATCCAAGTTTCTGGTTAAATAAATGTCAACATCCCCATCACTGGGTCTGCATGTGACCTAGTGAAGTTCTACAAAGATAGGAAAGTTATGGTCAGGAAACCTTGCAGATCTCTGAAGTTCTGACCCTTCATCAATCAGAGAACCGTGAAAAGGGCTAGCTATGAGTCCACTCATACTAAAGCCAAAACCCAGTTGGGTTCTGAAATTATTCACTTCTATTTGCTGTCTTTGTATAAGATTTCAGCTCTCAGGAATTCAGGTCACTGGGGGCAATCAAACCACCCTGGCATTTAGTCTTGATGACATCTGGAGTCTGGACATCTTCAGAGACCGTCAGCAAATACAATGCATGGTTCTGACAAAGGCCAGAGCAAAAGACCCAAATAAACCCACTCTAATAGTTGTAGAAACAGCTCTTCACATTGACTCACCTAACTAAAGAACACATGAGCGAACAGCTGAGTGGCTGATTTGCATTTACTGTATATTATTCCTTTTTAAAATGAACGCCTGTCCTTTTAAAGCCATCATGTAACTCCTTTAGTCATGATACCAAATCTAACAATCTTATTTTATTAGTGAACTGGCTCATTTTCTCTCCGGACAGAAACCACCCTGCTGAAACAATGCTAAAGAAGAACAGTTCTGATTGAACCCGATTCCATGTAGGTCAGTATAAATAGCTGCGAAGGAGGCGGGAGAAAGGGTGAGTCCGTGTCTTCTGGCCTAGTTAGGTGCATCTTTCTGATAGAAACCGGTAAAACATGCTTCCTAGTTCAGCATGAAAGAAGGTGGATGATCCAGTCTAGCCACATGTTGCAATTCAGTAACTGCCTGGAACTATTCGGATTTATGAGAAATATCCATCCATACGTCCCCACTTACCCGTAAAGTGTTGCAGGGGGCTGGTGCCCACATGCAGCAGTCTGTATGTAAAATGATGGGTCGGTGCATGGTGTAGCGCTGGAGTCGGCACCTCATGTGGACTGGAGACTATTGCTCCCTTTCCCCGTGTCGTCTGACCATCTCTCTCTCCATTTCCTGTGTTAATGCTGTGAATGGAGGCCACTGGCAACCCAAATAATCTGAGACTAAGTCATTTAAATCAATTATACAGATTCCAAGTCAGGTGCATAGATTCCAATTAATCTTTGTAAACAGTGCACTGTTTGATCACTGTGTTTACTGAAGATAGATATGGTGAAAATTGGCATAAAAAATTGGCATGTTGAAATTGTTTCATTTTTATCCTTTTGTTCTTTAATCAATATTGAAATAATCTTGTCATAAAAAGTCATTATGAATTGAAATGTACAGATTTGGAAATAGAGGAAATGTTAGTGTGTTTGTATAGCATCTCATTTTCTGGGTTGGATGTAACCAGAACTACAAAAAGGCAATTTGGACTGAACTGGATTCTGTATAATTAGATATGAATTGTACCTTTTTTTGTGGTGGTTTTTTGTGCCTTTTGATTACATCTGTTATGAATTGGAGCTCTATAAACTAAACTGAACTGAAATATGAAGGGCGGAAGAAACGAAATAACCAGCACAAAGCTTCATCTGTTCTGCTCTTATTAATAAATGACCAGAGTTTCACAGGACAAAAAAAAGTAATCCTCAGAACATAAATTCATATTTAAACATGTAACATGCAACAGGTCATTCTTATTAGAATGCCTGGACAAGTTTAATTAATGTATTTTATCAAAATATTTTAGAAAATATGTTTTATTCCAGAAATCTTATACATTATTTATAGTTTAAAGGATTATTTTTCCCTAATCCCATCTTGTCTAGCTAGTTAAATAGCTTGATGAGCTATAGAGATAGCCAGAGCTAGTTAGCTGGATAAGGCTTGGCCCTTCTTAATTTGAAGTTTCACATGGAATAGTCAGATAAAATATGAAGTGAGAGATATTAGACTTTATGACAGGTCTAATAATAACCTAGTGACATTTGTTTCAACCAAATACTTTTAAAATATTCCTTTCTAGCTATGTAGCTAGCTAGCTTTAGTTAGCCACAGCCAGGCTATTTTTGGTATATATTGGCTAATACCATGTAAACATTAATATTGTTCATTTCATACATTTTGTGCAAACCTTTCAGTACTTTGATTAATATTTTTAGTTTGGATTTTAACCAAATTTGATCCCTTAATGCTGGATGCTGTGCAGACATAGAAACATCACCACAAAATTGGGGGATAAAACTTGCCTTGTTAAATAATGATAAAATAATAATAAACAAATCAAAGTTTAACAGTAATGATGCTAATAGCTTTGGAGTTGTTTGGTGAACATTGACAAATGATCAGAGGAAACATTGATACCTCAACATTTGTCATGAAACATTTCAGACGGCTGCTTTCCAGTTCAAGTTCCTCTAAGAGGAAGGCTGTTGCCTAATTTTTCTTCACCATTTATTAAATAAGAGGAAGTCAAACATGAGTCCATAAACTGAATGTGTAAATTTCCTTTCTGTGGTGTTAAAGTTAGTTTTTTTGTGTGTTTTTTTTAAACTTTTAATTAGAAATGGTGATCTAGAGAGGCAGATTAACATGCTTTTAACCAGGGTGTACAGTTGAATTTCACAGCTGTTGATTTTTCCATGTCTGCTGCGTAGAGGTTTGAATTAACCAAATTTCCAACTAACTGCCTGTCAGTCTGTAATCTCCACCCAGTTACATGACTTACAGGTTGGAAAGCTTGTCCAAAGATATAATAAAGTGTTGCACTTTGACTTTAATAGTCACTTTTCCACTTCATTAGCTTATTGTAGTTTGGATCCGTTTTAAAGATTCTCAAACAGGCTGAAGCATAATTGTTAATGATACATAATGGCATTTAGCCAGACCTCAGTATAATTTGACTTTTTACATGTTGTTGCAGGTTTTGGTTTCAGCTATGTTTACTGCATTGTTTCTGCTTCTCATTGTGTTGCATTGGTCATGGCTGTTCCAATATGCCACTTAAGAAAATATTTGCAGAACATTAACTCCCCATTCCAGCAGCTGCAATCTGTCCCAGGTTTCTATTTTTACTCATGCGTGTCATTTTAAAGAGGTTGTTGGTCGGCCTTTATCTCCGACTGCAGTGAAAGCTCTTAAACATAGCCGGGTTATGAAAGGCAGCCACTAATTACCAGCCCTCAGTCGTCCCCAGGGCAGAGAGCTCTGCTTGCACGTTGTCACTGCTGTTTTGTTATTGTGCACAATAAAACATGCTGTAAGACAGACGTATTCTTGGAAAAAAGAAAAATTGGCGCAAAGATTCATCTGTTTTTTGGTTTTTAAAGCAGTTAGTTGAAATATAAAAGTAGAGTCAGCGTGACCCACAAAGAACCTTCACATTAAATATAAACTGTTTTCATCTCCTGGTGTTTAACTGGGTTTACTCCTTTTATGATGATGATCAGGTATAAATTAGACTATAGAATAAAAGCATTTCTACTGTAGTTTGTTGTTGTAGTTGCTCATTAATGTTTCTGCAGCAACGTGAAACCTAAACCTGGCTACTGACTGACCTAAAGCTGAATGCTTCCTTCTGCAGGGACAAGAACGTTTCTGCTGAGCTGCTACAGTGAGGTGTGGCTAGTTGCACTTATGATCACACCAAACTGGGAAGTATGGCATTGTGCGATGGTGCATCGGCATCATATAGCTACAGACCCAGGCTTCACAAGGCAGTTGAAACGTGTATTCATTACTCATTATTAAGACTTTTATAAGTAATTTAGACTGTATTTAGCTCTAACTTCAGGTTTAAGGTGACTATTATTATTGATGAACTCTATCAACCAGCTGTGCTCCCATATCCTTCACAACCTCTGAGAACAAGGCAGGACTGCAGCATGTTTGGAAAAGCTGCTTCACTGTAAACACAATAATAACACTACCACGCCATTAGTACTAGTATTAAATGTTCTCCTTCTGTGACTCTTAAGAAATTCAAACTTGCTTAAAGCTAACAGAAGAGAGAAGAACCTGATCCTGTAGGACCTCGATTGGACGCAGCAGATGCCTGTTCACAGCCACCCAGGACCACCTGGAGTCATTGCTCTCCACTGTTGCCAAATGCTTACTCCAGATTAGGGATTGCTTCGAAGTTAATGACTCAATTTATTAGCCTGCGCTAAGATTACTTTTCACCAGTTGCCAATATAAAGGGAATATGACTAGATTGTATAATCTAGATGGAATAAAATGTTTCCTTCTGACTGGATTTTATTTGTTTTTTGTATTTCTGCAAATGAATTGGATCAATCAGATCTCTGACTGTCGTTTTGGCCTATGGGCCGGGCGGTAATGCGCAGTACTTGGCCTTCTTGGCGTCCCTGTCAGGGTTGCTGAATAGTGCCCCTCCCAGGGACTCCATTATTCTGCTGGGGGACTTCAACGCCCAGGTGGGAAACGACAGTGACACCTGGAGAGGCGTTATCGGGAGGAATGGCCTCCCTGATCTGAATCCGAGTGGTGTTTTGTTATTGGACTTCTGTGCTAGTCACGGATTGTCCATAACGAACACCATGTTCAAACATAAGGGTGTCCATCAGTGCACTTGGCACCAAGACACCCTAGGCAGGAGGTCGATGATCGACTTTGTTGTCGTATCATCAGACCTTCGGCCGCATGTTTTGGACACTCGGGTGAAGAGAGGGGCTGAGCTGTCCACTGATCGACACCTGGTGGTGAGTTGGATCCGCTGGAGGAGGAGAAAGCCGGACAGAC
Source organism: Girardinichthys multiradiatus (assembly GCF_021462225.1). NCBI lineage: Eukaryota > Metazoa > Chordata > Actinopteri > Cyprinodontiformes > Goodeidae > Girardinichthys > Girardinichthys multiradiatus. The sequence goes on along the minus strand of NC_061800.1, from coordinate 48,585,853 downwards.
TTGGCAGGCCCAAGCGCATAGTGAGGGTCTGCTGGGAACGTCTGGCAGAGCCCTCAGCCAGGGATGTATTCAACTCCAACCTCTTGAGAGAGCTTTGACCAGATCCCGGGGGATGTTGGAGACATAGAGTACGAGTGGACCATGTTCTCCGCATCTATTGTCGATGCTGCTGCCCGTAGCTGCAGCCATAAGGTCTGCGGTGCCTGTCGCAGCAGCAATCCCAGAACCCAGTGGTGGACACCGGCAGTAAGGGTCGCTGTCAAGCTGAAAAAGGAGTCCTATCAGCTGTGGCTGGCTTGTGGGACTCCTGAGGTGGCTGACGGGTACCGTGGGGCCAAGCGTGCTGCGGCCCGGGCGGTGGCAGAGGCAAAAACCCGGACCTGGGAGGAGTTCGGTGAGGCCATGGAGAAGGACTACCGGTTGGCCCTGAAGCAATTCTGGCAAACTGCCCGGCGCCTCAGGAGGGGGAAGCAGTGCTTCGCCAACACTGTTTATAGTGGGGGTGGGAGGCTGCTGACCTCGACTGAGGACATTATCGGGCGGTGGAAGGAGTACTTCGAGGATCTCCTCAATCCTGCCATCACATATTCCTTGGTGGAAACAGAGGCTGGGGACTCGGGGTTGGACTCTTTCATCACCCAGGCTGAAGTCACCGAGGTTTGTTAAAAAGCTCCGCGGTGGCAGGGCTTCGGGGTGGATGAGATCCGCCCTGAGTACCTCAAATCTCTGGATGTTGTGGGGCTGTCATGGTTGACACGCCTCTTCAACATTGCGTGGCGGTCGGGGACAGTGCCTCTGGACTGGCAGATTGGGGTGGTGGTCCCCCTTCATAAGAAGGGTGACCGGAGGGTGTGTTCCAACTACAGGGGGATCACACTCCTCAGCCTCCCTGGTAAGGCCTACGCCAGGGTATTGGAGAGGAGAGTCCGGCCGATAGTCGAACCTCGGGTTCAGGAGGAGCAGCTCTATACCCTCTACAGGGTACTCGAGGGTTCATGGGAGTTTTCCCAACCAGTCCACATGTGTTTTGTGGACCTGGAGAAGGCATTCAACTGTGTCCCTCGAGATGCCCTGTGGGAGGTGCTCCAGGAGTATGGAATCGGGGGCCCTTTATTAGGGGCCATCCGGTCTCTGTACAAACGGAGCAGGAGTTTGGTTCGCATTGTCGGCACTAAGTCGGACCTGTTCTCGGTGCATGTTGGACTCCGGCAGGGCTGCCCTTTGTCACCGGTCCTGTTCATAACTTTTATGGACAGGATTTCTAGACGCAGCCAAGGGCCAAAGGGGGTCTGGTTTGGGGACCAGAGGATTTCGTCTCTTCTTTTTGCAGATGACGTGGTCCTGCTGGCCCCCTCTAGCCAAGACCTACAGCATGCGCTGTGGTGGTTCGCAGCCGAGTGTGAAGCGGCTGGGATGAAGATCAGCTCCTCCAAGTCCGAGGCCATGGTTCTCGACCGGAAAAGGGTGGCTTGTCCTCTTCAGGTTGGAGGAGAGTTCCTGCCTCAAGTGGAGGAGTTTAAGTATCTCGGGGTCTTGTTCACAAGTGAGGGAAGAATGGAGCGGGAGATCGACAGACGGATCGGTGCAGCTGCCACAGTAATGGGGGTGCTGTGCTGGTCTGTTGTGGTGAAGAGAGAGCTGAGCCGAAAAGCGTTCCTACCCTCACCTATGGCCATGAACTTTGGGTCATGACCGAAAGAACGAGATCCTGGATACAAACGGCTGAAATGAGCTTCCTCTGTAGGGTGGCCGGGCACTCCCTTAGAGATAGGGTGAGGAGCTCGGCCATCCGGGAGGGGCTCGGAGTAGAGCCGCTGCTCCTCCACATCGAGAGGAGCCAGTTGAGGTGGCTCGGGCATCTATACCGGATGCCTCCTGGACACCTTCCTCGGGAGGTGTTCCAGGCACGTCCCACCGGGAGGAGGCCCAGGGGACGGCCCAGGACTCGCTGGAGGGACTATGTCTCTCGGCTGGCCTGGGAACGCCTTGGGCTCCCCCCAGAGGAGCTGGAGGAGGTGTCTGGGGAGAGGGACGTCTGGGCGTCTCTGCTGAGTCTGCTGCCCCCGCGACCCGGTCCCGGATAAAGCGGGAGACGACGAATACGAGTACGAGAATTTGATCAGTCTATCATGTAAAGGGATTTGAGTTGTTGCTAGATGCATAAAGTGAAATTAATTCAATTAAAAACGGTGAATTATGTAAATAATGATCACTGGTTGCTATGGTGATTTCCACCTTTATACCAATTGAAAGCAGAGCCCACAGCTTTTCATCAGGCAGGCAGACAGAAACAGACAAAAACTTAAGCATCAAACACATGGTCACTGAAAGTTCACATAACAGAACCTTTCGGGTTTCTACATGCAGAATTTTTATGCACCTTCAGTGTTTCTTACTGAAGAAGAAGAAATGTGCCACTTAACCGCGTCTAGAAATGATGCCGTTAGTTTATTCTGAAGTGAAAGAGTTTCAGATCCTCTGCAGAGCTTCCTGACACCCAGAGGTTCTGTAGGGGTGCCGACTTGTGCCGTTTCCCACCATAGATTAAAGCACATCAAGGAAAATAAACAGAGGAGCTCACAACCATGTTTGATGTGTAATATAATAATGTGCCATCAAAGCTGTTGGATTTAATTTAGTCATAATGAAAGCAGGGATGAATATTTATTCATTTTTATTCATTTCAAACAGAATATATGAAATATTCTGACCTGTAGCTGCTTCTACTCCTCAGATCGTGCAGCCTGTAAATGCTAAAACAACATGCAGAGATGACCTTTGATCTGCATTAACATGTGTGACTGAGTGTGGTGCTGTACATGTGTGTGACGGTGAAACCGCTCGCCTCGTTCATTTTGACTCGCTGATGTTTGGTTGGGGGAAATGCATCAGTGTGATGGAGGCATTAGAGCCGCCACACCTAGAGCCTGGAGGGTTGCAACCACCTACAACAAAGTTAGAGGAAGGAAATGCTTATTCACACACAAACACACACACTCTCTCACTCACAGACACAACACGTTCATAGAGACGTCCTTTTAAGGAAAAAAGGCCCAGCTCCTCTGGGTCTGAGTGCTGAGTGGAGCAAAAACTGAAATACATACAATAACACATGTTGGAAACATCTAATTAAACTGAGCTTAATTAATATTTTCTATTCAGAGCTGTTCATATAAAGGCAGTGGGTCTGACTAGTCATGCTGAGGCTGAAATGTTTTTCCCAGGTCCCCGAGTCGCCTGTCGAGGATCTCAGCCTACAGTTAAAGTTCTGGACCAGTTGGTCCCAGTTCACCTCCCTTTTACTGATTTCTCCTCTGTTTTTATGTCTTTCCTTCTTGGTCCGGTTTTAGGCCGAGGCCAGGCTGGCAGCCAAGAGGGCGGCCAGGGCGGAGGCCCGGGAGATCCGGATGAAGGAGCTGGAGCGACAGCAGAAAGAGGTATCTCAGTCATAAAACACCCTATTCAGGCTGTGATGTTCATTGTTTCCCATTAATGTTGGGCCCTTGTAGACATGAATTAATTACATTAATAATTTATATTTGTAGGAGAACATTTTATAAACATAAGAAGCCCAACATGTTTGGACTAAAAGCTGCATGTTGATTCAGGAACATTCGATAAAAATCAGTCTCATTCGATATTAACGTTGGCTTTGTGTCTGAATGAGTCAGAAATAGGATTACATCATTCTCCTTGGTTCAGACTTTTCTTCCCAGCAAACCTCTAGCTTCTTACTGATCCTTGCAAAACTATTCACTCCCCTGGATCCTTTACATGATTGGTTCCAAACTGAAATATTTTATGCGATGGAACGGCACAAAGTAGCACATAACTGAGAAGCTGAAGGTTTTTGCTTTACAAATAAAAATCTGGAAAGTGTGGAGTGCATTTATATTCAACCCCACTAAGTCAGAACCATCTCTGGCTGCAGGTCCGACTGGAGGTCTTCTGGGGTTTATCTCTACATCTACAGACCCATTGTTTCTCAATTCTTTGCAGAACATCTCAAGTTCAGTCAGACTGGACAGAGAACATCTGAGAACACCAGTTTTCAAGTCTTGCCACAGAATCTCAGTTAGCTTTAGGTCTGGACTTTGACTAGGCCATTCTAACACCTGAATGTGCTAGGCTCTAAATCATCCATTGTATCTCTGACTGGATGTTCAGGGTGGTTCTCCTGCTGGAAGGTGAACCTCCACCTCAGTCTCAGGTCTTCTTCAGCCTCTAACAGGTTTTCTTCCAGGATTGTCCTGGAATTAGCTCCATCCATCTTCTCATCCACTCTGACCAGCTTCCCTGTCACTGCTGAAGAAAAGAATCCCCACAGCATGCTTCTGCCACCACCATGCTGCGCTGTGGGAATGGTGCAGTCATAGTGATGTTCAATGTTACCTTTTGGTCTCCTCTGATTTGATCTCCTTCTTCCACATGTTTGGTGTGTTTCCTACGTGGTTTCTGACAAACAGTACATCTTCTAGCTTCCTTTTAATAATGGCTTCGTTCCTGCTTCTCTTCCATAAAGGTCAGATTTGTGGAGGGCACCTCTAATAGTTGTCTTGTGGACAGATAGTCCCACCTGAGCTGTAGTTCTCTGTTTATCCTCCAGCAGTTCCTGTGAAGGTGGTTCATCCTCTCTCCATGTTCAGACGATTGGCTGATCAGAGCTCTGGGAGATGTTCAAAGCTTGGGATATTGTTGCAGAACCTAACTCTGCTTTAAACTCCAGAACTTTCTCCCTGACTTGTCTGCTGGGTTTCTTGGTCTTCATGATGCTGGTTGTTCTCCAAAGAACTTCTGAGGCCAGAAACAGAACCTCTCCGGTTAGACTCAGAGTAAATGACACACAGCTGAACTCTGAGAACTGATTATGGTTCTTCTGAAGGAGGTTGGTTGGACTGGACTTTATTTGGGGGAATCAGAGTAAAAGGGGTTAAATACTAATGTAGGCTGATCTGTTTAGGTTCCTCTGAATGAATTGAAAGCTGTTGATCTTTCTCTCACTTTATATTAATGTCTAACTTTGAATTGGTTTATTGAAATCTCAATTAAACCTGTTGAAGTTTGCAGGTAAAACGGGACAAGATGTGGAAAAGTCTTGGGGGTATGAATACTTTTGCAATGCAATGTAAGCATCCATGATCCTGTGGGTCAAAGGTCGGTGTTGTAAACTGAGTGCAGTAATGGGGACACAAAGGGTCGAAGAAAACTGACCTAGAACGGAGCAATAAAGCAGCCAGGAGCATTGAGTGGTTGACTTACAGCAATCCCTCCTGCAATATCTGAAGCATCTTCTCTTTTTAAAACATCGTTGAGGAACACGGAGAGGGAGTGGGCCTGTCGTAACCGTAAAAATTATATTCCAAATCATCTTCAGTCAATGATTAGTGACATCAGAGTTATTATGGACGCTGTTAATCGTCAGGGAGAGGTGGATCTTCATCCTGATCTGGGTTATGAAGAAGCTGGGGTTAACCTGGACGCTCTGCAGCTCGTTCCTGGGTTCATGGGCCTCTTTTTTTCTCAGCTTTAGCACCTCTGATCTTCACCATGGGGGGAGGCTGTGCTTTTCTGAGCTCACTATTCTTAGCCTGTAGTAATCTCAGACACACAAACAGATGGTGACGTCTCACCTGTCCAACCTGGACTTCCTCAACCTGCTCTCTTCTTTTGTTAAGAGCTCATTTTCTCAGTACCGACCCGTCGAGCCGATGGTGGTCATGTAAACCAGGCGGATTAAAATCTTCCCCTTGTTTCTGTCTGACAGTCAGACTTTACTGCTGCAGTCTGGAAGAAAATATGTGACACTAGCCAAATATTTTTGCTGTTTTTTCTTTCTCTGATTGATCAGTTTCTGTTTTCAAACCTTTCACATAATTTTTGGTTTTTCTTTTATTTATTTAATAAGTAACATAAAAATAGTATAAATTAAATTAGAGCTAATTAGATGTTTAAGGTACGAACTGCATCATGAAACCACATTTCTCGCTCAGATTCTCTATTTACTGATCTGTAATGTATGAACATGGTTCTGTCCATTATGGTCAAACATCTCCACCAGAGGACATTGTCCCAGAAGTCTTGTCCTTCATCCAGATGCAGCTTCGCTGACCTAAGTCCTGCTGCCATCTTGTTTTTAGAGAGAAGAGGTTTTCTCCTTCAGCACTTTCAAACAGCCACTCTGGTTCAGTGTCATGACCTTTAACCTGCTAACTGAGGTCTGTGGAGTCAGAGATGGAGCTCTTGGGTTTTTGGTTTCTCTGAGCTTCACGCTCTGACCTTGGGCTGAATCTGCTGGACGTCCACTCCTGGGAAGATAGGCAGCTGTCTGAGATGTTTTCCTCCTGGGAATAATCTTTATCTCTCCAGAATGATGGACTTCAGGTAGTTTGGAGATGACCATCAAACCCTTTCCAGGTTGATGGGCAGCAACAGTTGCTGCTCTGAGGTCATTGCTGTTGTCTTTCTGTCTTGGGCCCGTGTTAAAACACACCTGTGTGCTCCAGAGCAGCAAACTGACCAAAACTCCTGTTTGTCTTGATTTGGTCACGTTGATGATGAGCAGATGCGTGGATCAGCAGCTCCTTCCCTCTTATGTCCTGTGGAAGCATCAGGGATGTACTTAGTTTTTCATGCACAGCTTTTCTGTTTTAGTCAGTGTTTGTCTTGTTTTCCTAAACTTGAGATTAGATTTTAGTCATTTAAAAAAGATGCACCGATCAGAACTTTCTGTAGTTTTTCTGTAAAACTTGGTCCTGAATCCAAATTTTAGACGATTGAATTTCTCTTTAGCAGCTTTGATTTAAGAAGATATAAGAACTGAACATATTTTTCTGGCCCTTCTAACATTATTGATGTATGATTACAGACATTTATGGTTGTTTCCAGCCGTCTCCATGTTGAAGAATGTAGATCAGAGTTTAGATAGTTTAGAAATGTTAAGAATCTACATGTAGAAGAATGTAGATCTTTAACTGTGAGGTCTCCAGAAGGCTGCCAACATCTCCAAATCCATCATGTTTCATGAATGATTGAAAGCTCCAAAGGATAAAACTGAGGAATTTTGCTGTAATATAGTCAACCGTTCTATTATCTGCTCAAAGTCTCGCTCTCTCACAGCCTGAATGAACCTTCTTAATAACCTCCTTCTAAATAGCTTCTTAGACTTCCTCTGACGTCACCCTAAACACCTCGCTGATTCTGAAAATAACACATTTTTCTCTCTGACCTCTTACTGCTTACAAATGCTGCATTCATCGATTGGAAAAAGCTCCAACGTTTGAGTTTCTGTTTGTCAGTAAGGGGCGGATCAAGGTAAAAGTCATCCGGTTCTGATCCCCACCAGAGGTCTTGGTTGAACCTGGTAGACATAAGATTGTTGTAACGATGTCCCGAGGTTGACCTCTGTCTCAAAGAGCTGAAAAACGTGCACCTCTGTGGTTTTGGTCGTTTCATTATCATTTATAGCTTATGTCCTGTCAGAACTGTGTGTTTTGTGAGTTTCCACATCTTCTGAGCTGCACTTTGGAAGCTCTCCAATATTGCAGATGACGTTCGGCTCTGCCAGCCAAAATCAGCCAGTTAAACTCGGGGCCATTTTTGCGTTTTTTTTCCTGCTCAGCAATAAATTAAAGATGCAATATTTTAGTGAAACAAAGCAGGACAAATTATTGTAAGGATCTCAGATGTTTGCCTTGATGGAAGAAAGTTGTTCAGTTTTCTGACTTTGTGGTTAAATATTTTCTGTTTTCTTCTAGAAAATGATTTTAGTTTAAGTCCAGCAACAAGAATAAGAACGTTCTTCTAAAAATAAAAGAAAAATACTTTGTGTTGCAGCAAATATTTTCTATTTAAGAAGATCTAAATTTTTCCCTTAAAATTCTAAAATACTACAAAATCTGTCCATCGCCACCAGCTCCCTCAGCTGGAGGGCCAAACATGGACCATCCTTGAACTGCAGTCAGGGTCCACACCTGGGCTCCGACCCTGGTTGTAGATAGATGGAGGAGACCGCGGGGAACCGATCACTGCAGAGGTGATGCCCAGTGCAATTCAACTAAAGAGGTCTGAAAAGCACAACAAACACTGGTTCATGTAGATGAGGACACACGTGGTCGGTACATGCCTGAGTCCTGGATTAATGGTCTTTGATAAGCCCGGTCTGGCCGGGGTGTGTGTGACCCTTAAACCTTTTAGCCGAGTTTTAAAGCAGATTAGTAGGTTGCAGCTATTGTTGTTCCTCTGGTGTTGACTCCAAGCATGGGCTGCAGAGCTCCCAGCAGCCACCTGTGGGATTCCTGGATGTTTCCTTAAAAGGTTCAGGTTGGATTCAGGACGGGACTGTGGCAGCAAGCGGGAACCTGGTGGGGATCTCCTGTTGAGCTGAAATCTCTCCGTTTTATCGCGTTCTTGCCTTACATGGTCGGCATTATCCGCTGACGTCTGAGGATGGCGTCTCTCCTGGTTCCCTGACGGCAGCAGGACGGCTGGGCGTCGGTTGACGGGACGGGGGCTGAGGGCGGCCCTCGCCGGGCGCCCCAGAGTCCCTCTGTTCAAGAAGGGAACCTCGGTGAGTTGAGCACAGAAAAGCTTCTTGGCTGACTCTACGTTGTGTGATGACGTGGTCCGGCTCCCTGTGCTAACAAGGAGTCCAGACACCTGATGGAAGTCAGAGGTGGTGCTGCATGTGTAGAAGAAGAGGGGAAGTTTCTGGTGTTTAGTCAGAGGAAGTTGTGTGAACAGTATCTCATTTCTAGAATTGCTTAAGAAGTGACACTGGGTTGCATTTTCTCACTGATAACATCTCTCACACCTTCTCCTCACGCCTCCAGGCAGTTACAGTTTTAACTCCTGACCTTTCAGCTCACTTTTCAGCTTCTTGGATGCTGGTGTTTTTCACACTGGAAGGAAGATTCTGAAACATGACTTGCTGTAGTTCTCTAATTATCTGCAGTTATTTTACCGGACCAGAATGTTGGTTTCTGAACCGCAGAGCCACCGAGCAGACAATCCATTGATTGGGCACTCGTACAAGAAGGAGGGAGGTTGTAAATCTGGATTAAAGTTGTGGAATGCTGGGATGGAAAAAGCAACAGAGGGTGGGGTGTGATTTCAGAGCCTGTTGATTGGCTCAGTGGAGGCTTTTTAGGCTCCACAGCAGGGCCAGTTTCTGGGTTTTATAGGAAATCTTTGGTCTGACTGGTAAAAGATGTTTACATTATGATTAGCTGATCTTCATCAGTGTGACCACATCAATGCCAGCTAGGGTTTGGTTCAGATTACTTCTCCGGAGCATGAGTGTACATTAACACAATGCCAGGGTGGAAAGAGATCAGCAGTAGCCTTAGAGAAGCAACTCATAAAAATATTTAGTCTCTTGAATGAACCTTCTGGACCTCATGTGTAATGTAGGTTAATCCTAATTGATATTGTCATAACAATTTTCCAACATAATATCAGAATGTTATGTTCTGCAGCCCTGTTGCAAAACAACCTGGGAAGGGTCATAAGGTCATCTCCAAACCATCTGAAGTCCATCATTCTGCAGAGAGAAACATTCTTCCCAAGAGGAAAACATCTCAGACAGCTGCCAGTCTTCCCAGGAGTGGAGGTCCCAGCAGGTTCAGCCCAAGGTCAGAGTGTGAAGCTCAGGGAAATGAGCAAAAACCCAAGAGCTCCATCTCAGACTGTACAGACCTCAGTTAGCAGGTTAAAGGTTAACACACTCTCTAAAAACAAGATGGCAGCAAGACTTAGCTTACAAACCTGCATTTGGATGAAGAAGAAGACTTCTGGGACAATGTCCTCTGGACAGATGAGACCAAAGTAGAGATGTTTGACCATAAAGCCTGAGTTATATTCGGTGTTTGGGGTGTCCCACGCTGGCGGTGCTCGAGCCTGAACAAGCGCTGTAGGCGTTTATACTTTGACGCTGCCGTTGCTGCAGTATTCCCAGACAACACAGGGGGCAGTATGCTAGATAACCAGTGGAAATGTAGAAAAAGAGAGAAGAAACATTATTTCTAATCAACATGATTCTGTTTTTTGCAAAAGTGTAGATTCTTAAGAGTAAAACAATGAAGAGGAAGCCACGTGGTTTTGTCTCTGTTGATGCGCCCGATCGCGCCCTGTTCATGGCGTCATGAATCAACCTAATTTAACCACAGAACCATGTTTGGAGGAAACCAAACACAGCAGATCAGCATAAACAACTCATCCCAAGTCGACCATGAACTTCTTTGTAGACCAAAGTATTCTAGAGTCAAACATGGCTCCAACATCTGAAGCTTGGTCCAAACTGGGTCATCAGCAGAACCATGATCCCAAACCCAACAGCAGATCTACAGCAGAATAGCTTCAAATGAAAAGAATTAAGGTGCTGTAATGGCCTAGTTAAAGTCCAGACCTCATACTGGTTGACAGGCTGTGGTGGGACTTTCAGAGAGCTGAGCAGAAACCCAGATCAGTCAAAAGGTTCAGTTTTAGTTCAAAGGACTTTTTTGGCTCATTTTGTTTCTGAATGGTTTATATTTCCTGTTCATCTGTACCCAGCGACTCATAGTAACTCACCAGCCTTTGTTCTGTGAAGGCCTGTCACCAACCATAAAGAATCATGGGAAACGTCTGGTGGCCCAGTCACAGACGCCTTTAAATCTCCAGTAAACCTGTGTTCTTGGGTCATTTTTTATTGGTCCTGCTGAGCAGCGGGATAGTTGACATTCCTGAGTGCCTCATGTTTTTCTCCTGCTTGCTTCACCAACTTCTCTGCTGATGACTGTTTTTTCCTGCTCTCCCTTTCTCCTGCCTGTTTGACTCTTTGGTGCTGCTGTATAGATCTTTCAGGTGCAGAAGGTAGGACCACTCTTCTGCTGATCCTCTCTGAACATGACCTCAATTTAAACCTGGTTCTGTGATTGTCTTCATATGTGCCCCAAGAAAGATGCAGCTCATTAACCTCGTTTCCTGTCTGTGCAGAAATATTACGGTCTGAACACCAGATTAGATGAGCGGGCGGACAGTAAATGGGGAGACATTGAACAGTGGATGGTACAGTGTCTGTGCTGTGATGATAAACACTAAAAAACAAGTTTGTGCATCCTGTTAACAACAGTTTGTGTGTACCGTGTGCCTGTCAACCATGCTTGAATGCCTGATAATCCTGGTTAAACCCTTAAATTGAAAATATGGGATTATAACGAAGCAAAGCCTGAGAATTGATGGTAATCTACTTATTTGAAGAAGCAGGAGCTCTGTTTGGATTGAATCAACATGACTGTCTTGCTGTCAGGCTGCATGAAGTCTACTGTGGTGGAGTTTCTGCAGAGATTCAGCGTGCCACTCATGTGTGCAGTTTCATTAACAATGCATGCTGGGATTTTATCTTGCAGTTTAAATCACTTAAATTCAGTTCATTTTATTTATGTAGCACCAATTCACAACAAATATCACCTCCAACAGAACAGAGACATAAAAAACTGGATGTGCACCGATTGCAGTTTTCCGGCCTGTCACCGATTGCCGATCTTTAAAAAGCCTGACTGGCCGATACCGATTTTTTTTTTTACTGACACTGTCAGGTGCTATAAGGTCACAATACACCTTCAATGGTCCAATTTAATTTAATTGAAAAACATGGAACGATACCCGTAAAACAATACAAACTTGTTTCAACTGCTCGTGAGATAGTGCTCTCAAATATAAAGGAAAAGTTTAGAGCATTGCTGTTCCTTTAGTCTTTCATTTTTCACATTTTAAAAAGAAACACAACTTGCACAATAGGTTAGACAAGTAGATAAGATTGGTGGATAAGAGCTGTTTCACATGTAAGTATCGGCCGATCAGCGCTCTCCCAAAATTAAGGAGAATTGGGCCGATCGATTGGTGCGCCCATACAAAAAGCCCAGGATGACTGATCCAGGAGTACTTTCTATGTTGAAGAAAAGTAAAAAGTTAATGGCAGTGGTTAATTGCTTCATGTAGCATAGAAACACAGTGAAGCAGTTAAAAGTCAGTCTGAATAAGATGAAGTTTGGACCACCTTGATGAGTTTGGTCTGTGTCGAAACCAACCCTGTAGAACTATTTTAAATGCGGGCTTCAGTGCTTCTGTACAGTTTTCCTTTAGAAGCTGCAGAGGTTCATCAATGCTTTGGTTAACCAGGCGAAGCAGACAGCAGGAGACCGATGACTGACTCCGGTCGGCGGGGTTTCCTCACACATTTACCGCTCTGCATTATTAACGGCATTTCACTGAGCTTTATTGTACTGAATGTATTTAGTGGAACTTGAATCCATCTTTATGATTGGACTGATCTGATTAAACTGATCAGATCGGTTTTTAAGATGATTTTGTTGTGAATCGATGCTGCATTAATAAACTGAACGGAAATGAACTGACTCGATGCAATCTGCTGGGTTTCCATAGATAGGAAAACGTTTTAACATATCTGAATAATAAACTGAATCTAACTGCACTGTCTGATAGTTGGGTTTAATTGGAATGGATGAACCTGACTTGAATCTGTATGATTGGACTGCATTGACTTTGTGAAGTGCCTTGAGACGACGTGTGTTGTGAACGGGCCTATATAAATAAAACTGAATTGAACTGAATCATATTTTTGTAATAATTTAAGTTCAGCCAATGATCCGGATCTCAGCCCATTCCTGCTCCGGGGCATCCATCAACAATATGTAAAAGTTAACGAGAAAGGTTCTTTTCTGAAGATGTTAGGGTCATGATGAGGGAAAACAATCAGAGTATAAATAATTAAAATAAGAATTATGAAAGGATTTTATTTACCTGCAGACATTTAGGATCTAGATCTCAAAGAAAACTGGGCGATTTGAGAAGCAACAGCCTGAAAACAAAAATCATCTTGAGCAAGACAACTGTGTCTGAAAGTCAGGTCTTTATGGACCCGATCACACTGGATGAAGACCCGTCCACCTGAATGGTCTCCAGAGTCTCAGTAATTCTTTCAGGAACTTCCTGAGGACTCTGGACTTCTAGTGATGGAGTGATTTGAGCCATCACAGAGCTTTTCTGGTGAGGTCGTGGTGTTGGGACATCCATGAGAAGAGACACAGTGGGACTTGAATTTGAAGCAGCTCTTGATTCAGCTTTGACCTCCTTATGGTGGTAGATTTAAGTAAAGGTGACCTTCTGTTTGGGATCTTCTGGTGTGTAGCTGCATGCTGACAGTCTGGGAGTCCCGTCATGGCCCGGGGTAACTTGGTTAGATCATCATGGCAACATGCCACCGATGCATCCAGTAGAGTTCGGTGAGGACCTGTGTTAGGTGAACGTCAGCACTGGTAGACTCTTTCAGAACCTGGAGTGACTGAGGAGATGATGCAGCTCTTCAGGTGTGTTGCAGCAGAGACACATGTACAACCTGCAGGTCACCAGGCCTTAAGGAGCCCACCCCTGGTAAGGAGTTTGATGGGCAAGTTACTTTGAAAGTGAGTTCTTTATCCTGCATGAAGGAGCACCTAAATCCTTAGACTTGAAGAACATGGAACAGATTTGTCTGATTTCAGCGGCTTCAACCTACTGCTGTTGTGAAAGTAATGTTTTAGGTCCACAGTCTCAGCGGTGGCCTGGTCCGAGTGGGCCCAGTTGTGGATGTTTGAGCAGTTGCTGGTGAAAATGGGTGTGAATACTTTTACAGGCATGAAAGTTTTTTGGTCTGAACTCACCACTAGTTCCCAGAAAAAGAAAGATCTTATTAACTGGATGTTGCAGATTTGACTAATCTGTGGTCTGACTTTCCTCCTCTTCCACGCTCTTCATCTCTCCTTCTCCATTATCCATGCTCCTCTTCTTCCTCATCCAGGAGGACAGTGAGAAGTACTCACGTTCCTCGCGGATGCACATGGTTTGTATCCCTCTCTCTGTTATCCATCATTACATCAGCCTGCACCCAACATCCTCCTGAACAAACATCTAAACTGTTCCTGTTGTTTGGTTGTTGCTGGTCGGGTAGAACGGGTTTATGATCCATGCTTTTACACAGAACCTGTCTGTGGATCATGTGTGGCGCTGACTGTAACCCATCCTTGAACATTAACCGCTCGTTTCACTCTCCACACAGCTGTCAGATGACGAAGAGCGGATGTCGGTGGGAAGCCGCGGCAGCGTCGGGGTCAGTATGGCTCAAACTTTGCATGCAGCTCTCTCTTTCCGAGTCCTCAGCTGGTTCTGATTCCCAGAGCCAGACGGACTTTCTGTCTGCTTTTGTCCATTCTGTTGCTTCTTCTTCATGAACTTGTGTTGTCTTCTTCAGTTGGATCTGGACTCTGTGGGGGCTTATGGTGGAGGGTTGAGACCCTGTTGAAGTTTAACCTCCTCTTCATGAAGACGTAGTGAACAGATTGTTTGTGACTAACGAAGCATGTTTGAGTCAGATTTGAACTAAATGTTCTGTGTCCAATTTCAGCTGCTGGATTTATCAGGCTTGTATCAGTTATTTGTGATGCCTCATGTTACATATTTATGCGATGCTACGTTTGGTTGTTTTAGTAGCTAAGTAAGGCAGGTTTTAGATGTAGGCGTTGTCGCAGCCGCTTCGTGTGGACAGGACTCCTTGTCCCACTAAGAGGTTTGGTGGTTTCTCTCAAACCGGGCTTCATGTGGACAGGACCTGAGTGAGACGGAGAACAGGCACAAGGGAAGGAGCACAGCAGAGAACATGTGTGGTGGTTGTTTAGTATGCAGAAAGCATTGTTGTGGTTATGATTATATTATTTAATATTAATATTTTCTTAAATAATAATTGGGTCTGCTAAGTTTTGTCCTGTGAATACCAGCCCAATAAGGCGGTGGTATTAGGACAATACTACACCACATGGAAAAAATTCACAGTTTCTTCAAACACAAGAATTTATTAAAAAAAATAAATCAAGTCAAAGTCAAACATATTTCAATCCCTTCACTATAAAAGAACAATTCAACTAAACTATCAAGCAAAATGAAAGAATAAAGAAGACCAACTATGTACAATATGGACAAGTGAATCAAAGATGGTTAAAACCATGACCAATAAAGTGATGCAACATTACTATTCAATGTTATTTATGTTTGAGAACCAAGGATTATCTTGAAGAATCTGGAAATGGAGTTAAGTTAGTCTTGGAACTAACTTGGGCAATAATCTCCTGTAGGCCTCAGAAGAGAATATCATTTACTCCCTTTTTATGAATGAATGCCGGGTTCTCGAACAACAAATCAAGGCCTTCAGCTGACGCGTGGTCTGGTCCCTCCATTAGGCGATGTCCACAGCTGGAATGAGACCGAGCGGAGAGGGAACGTACCCTTGGGTCAAAGATTCCAGCTCTGACTCCTCCTCTTCCTGGGTTGTGTTGGGAACAGGTTAGTGAGATGTTGAAAGGTGCAGAGGTTCATACAGACCTTTGTGTACAGTTCAGAGTCCATGTTTATCCATGTTTCACTTCATGGCTGGGGTCCCAGCTGCATGATGTCATCGGAGTTGTCCACCCTGCCTGAACATGGGTGCATCCAACGGGGGCAGCTGGGTGGGCTTTTTCTGCAGCCTCTAATACAATTGGTTTCCTCTGAAAACCCAATAAATACTGAGCAGAACCAAACTTTTGAACAGATCCACATGATCGTGCTGCCTTCAAGGAGAACATCTGTGTTCATTGTAGATCATATTTTATCACACCTGTGAGCAACATGTCCTACTGATGTTGGTTTGAGGTTTATCCACCACCTCTGAGGCAGGTAGTCACTGAGCTGCACAGCACAGGGTTCTGACTTGGTGCTTGACTTGTGAAGGTCCGAGGTGGTTTAAAGTGGGGCTCGTCTGTAGCACTGCAGCATTCTGGGAAAAAGCTTCAGATGGAACGTTTGAACCTGCTGCTTCATCGGCTCAGACTGATGTGACTGATTATAATGTTTCAGACATTTTCTGTTCATTTTTTGTTTATTACGGTTTAAAAAGTAAGGAAACAATCTGATTCTCAGTTGATTAAGGTTATATTAAAATCCCTATAATTACATGCAGGTTGAAACTAGTGGACCATCTGGGCTCAGTTGGTCTGCTCACCGTTGGCATGTGTTCTTCAGCTGTGGAGGAGTTCTCTGTTTTAAATACGGGTGCTTTCTGCATGCGTGGATGTGGTTTGATGCTGGTTGCTGAGGCTGAGATGATTGAGCTTGCTTTTCTTCTTCATGTTCTCTTCCTCTCCCAGGGCTCCTCTTTGCACAAGAAGTCAAAGAAAAAGAAGAAGCATAAGCACAAAGACAGAGATGTACGTGAGGAGTGTGTAAATGTGAGCATGAATTACCAGAGGGGACATCAGCTCATCTCATTCGTGTGTGTTGTTCACAGAGAACCGGCTGCGATGACGAGTACAGCGTGCTCTCCGGCAGGGTCAGTAACTGTGTGACCAACTAACACACTTTCAGGAAAGAGGCATGAAGATAAATCCAGACCTGTTCTACAGCAACAACCAGTCCATAGTCCTGAAGCTGTGTGGAAAGCTTGTAGAACCTCCTTCAGTAGCAATAACTCTCAGTAGTTGTTCTCTGACTGACTCCCATGGTCCACTGAAGGAGCCCAGGTCCTGTAGCTGCAGAACAAGACCAGATCATCAGCCCTCCACCACTGTGCTTGGCAGTCTGAGGTGCTGATCTGTGTTTGTGTTCCTCCATCATGGTTCTGTCCATTATGGCCAAACATGTCCACCTTGGTCTCATCTGTCCAGAGGACATTGTTCCAGAAGTCTTGTCCTTTGTCCAGATGCAGCTTTACTAGCCTAAATCCTGCTGCCATTTTGTTGTTACCCTTCCAAGCATCCAGACTGGTTTAGTGTTTTTCTAACTGTCCTTTCATGACCTTTAACCTTTAATCTGCTAACCGAGGCCTGTAGAGTTTGATATTTTGTTTATATTATTATTATATACTACCTTTTAGGCTGAATTTTGGTTCCATAATTAACAGCTCAGTTTAATATTCATGTGTTTTTGGTCATTTAAGGTCACATTTTCCTAATTTAAAGACCTGAAAACATTTTTTGCTTGATTCAGAGAACAATTCAGAAGTTCGCTGCAGCCCTTAAATCAGCCAACTGGTTCTGTGTAGATGTCATTTTTGGACTTATTGATGTCCTGTTTGGACTCATGGATCACAGATCAGGTCTGGGGAACACTGGACAGTTTAATAGGGATCAGTGGTTCTAATGTTTTGGCTGATCGGTGTGGAGCAACTTGTTGTGTGTTCAGCCCGTCATCACCATGGCTCTGCTGTAAAATGAGAATGAAAAGAACAAATCCAGTTTCCAGAAATACAACAACCACAGCATTCATAAAACAAGCAGGAGACCAACTTGGGCTCCTAAAGTGTCTATTTGGGCTCATCGAGTCAAATTATTGAGTCTGACGCTAACAGGCATGAATGAACACTTTGTCACCAGGTATCTGAGCCGAAGGCAGCAACCTATATTAACGGTAAAGAGGCTGTTGGGTTAGCAAGGTTAGCTTTAGCTTTCCTTGTGACCCTGGTTCTGTAGAGCCGGGACAGCTCTACAGAACTAATTCTTATAGTTTTGTTGCACATCTTTACAGTGTTGTTTAGCTTGAGCTTATTCTGGGTGAGGGACTCAAAGAAAACATTAAAACTCAAACATTTTCGTACAATTTTGTCACCATTAAAACATCCAGGGTTAGGGTTAGGCGGCTGTGGATAATTGCGTCGAGGTGTTTCTAATGTTGTACGACTTCAACAGCCTGTTTATGGATAAAACTTGGAGGACACCGTGGAGGTTCTCTCTAAAATCAGCCAACATTTCTTTGTTTTCATTATGGGGGTGCACCGATTGCAGTTTTTTGGTCAGTCACCGATCTTTAAGAAGCCTGACCTGCCAATTCCAATATTAGCCCATACCAGTCTCTTTTTGTATAACTGACCCTGTCAGGTGTTATAAGGTCACAATACACCTTCAATGTTGCAATCTTATTTTATTAAAATGAAAATGCTGAAACAATACAAACTTGTTTTAACTGCACATGAGGTAGTGCTATCAAATGTTAATGAAACATTTAAAACATTGCTGTTCCTGTAGTCTTTCATTTTTCACAATTTAAAATCAAACAAAACTAGAAAAACAGGTTAGACAAGCAGATCGGTGGATAAGATTGGTCTCACATCCAAGTATCAGTCGATCACCCAAAATGAAAAGAATCAGGACTGATTGATTGGTGCACCACTAGTTTAAGACATTAATCTTCAGAAATCACACCAGCCAGTGAAAGCCTTCACCACAGAACCACGGTCAGAGTCCTGGTGGTCAAGCAGAGACATCACAGAGTCATCAGCAAACAGTATGATGTGTCTGTCCTCTGTCCTCGACTCTGCCACTCATTAGTCTATAAAATGAATAAAGTGGTGAAAGGACAGAAGATATGAATCAGAGTGAAAACTGAGCTTCTTCTTAGATTTCCTGCCCTGTGCTGGTTTATATGAATCAGTTTAACCTTTAATTTTCAGAAGCATTTACCAAAAAGAAATCAGGGTTTTAAGAGGACTTTGTTTCAGTATTTCTGCTCTGACTACTGCAGTACATCTGCGGTCTTGGAGTGGACGTTTTCCGAGGGTTTATTCACATTAGTCTCACTTTTAAATTAGGGCAGGTATTTCACTGCTTTCAGCTAAATCTCAGTCTGTGGAGAAACTTCTGCTTTCCTGGAGAATTTTGGAGAACAAAAATCATGGTGCACTGTTCACAGTCCAGCTGCATGTTTTCAGATATTTTTATTTGGCTTTTCCTTTTGTCTGAAACCCAAAGTTCTAATGGAAATAAAGATGTGTCAGCATCAACAGCTGGTCTCACTGCTGTTGCTGTGTTTGTGTTGCTGTCACCTCAGAGCTCCAGACTGAGTGATGAAAGTCGGATGTCTCAGTCAACTAGACTGGACCTGCAGATGGTGGGTGACTCTGCACTGGAAGTTCCTGGTGTTCATGTTTTCTTCTCTAACATCACCTTTTGGAGCTGATGAGAGTGTGACAATGGCATGGGGAGCTGAAGGTTTCAGAACATGTGGATGTCTTTAATCTGAAATCAGTCTAACAAGCATGCAGGTTGTTGCGGTGTTGCTGACGCACATCTAATGAAGATCTTGTGGACTTTTCTTTAAAATAATCATGGTAAATATTCAAGTTGTCATGGTTTTGGCTTTGCTGTCGTTTGCATGTATTTTGGTTCTGGTTCAGAGCCAGACAGTGATGTTTCTCCTTCCTCTGCTGTTCTTTAAGGTTCTGCCATTGAATTTGCATAAAATGCTCAGTGACTTATGCAATTAGACCCTCTTGTTCTGTTTTTCTCTCTCAATTGTTCTGCTTCCTCCTTCCAGACTTCTTATGCTCCCTCTGACTTGTATGGTCTCAATGATCTGTCATCTCCAAGAAACCCCAGCGTGTCTTTCAATGGTTATCAGGTCTGTATACAGACTAACATCCAAACACACAGATGCTCAGACTGTAGCTCCAGTTCTGGTTGGACTCGTCTCGGTCCTGCTTCTTGTAGTTCTGCAGCTCGTTCAGTCAGATCTCCCTGCAGTTCTGTCGTAGGATCGGCTCCTCTCATTTTCCATCAACATTTAACTCAGACCTCCACCTAAAGTACCCTCAGCACCGATAACATCCTGTATATGTGAGTCTGGTAGCCAGCAGGGTTCGGCTCGGCTGAGCTCCTGAACGTAACTGTCTGACGTGTCCCACATGCAGAGTTCTTTATATGAAGACGGTCTGTGCAGCGGGTCCCGCAGAGTCTCCGGCTCCAGCTCACATGTAAGAGTGCAGAAAAGGCCTGGTCTAACATAAAAACAGGGTCTGGGTTGATACTCACCATCATCTGGAAGACTAATGCAGATAGACTAATGTCCGAATGAGTGACAGAAACCTTTCTCATGTCTTCTTCCTGCAGCCTGTAGAGTACAGTAGTTACCACAGCTCCAGAGCTTCCAGCAGGGCCAGTTCAGCCCGCACCAGCCCAGTGGTGAGAGTCACAAAACCTGTTCTTTTTTTTTATCAAATATGTCTGTGAAAACGTGCTTGGTGACTTGGGTACTGTTGACTTCATGCATGGGTTGGTCAGCTGTTGTGCACGTTGAGTTAGAAGCAGTTTGGCTGGAAAGAAAAATATGCATCCTGTGTTTACTTTGGTTGTATAAGATCGAGATTTTTCAAGGTTTGTCTACGCCAGAAAACATTTTTGGGCAAGTTAAGACATAAAAATAACAATTATGCCATTTCAGATGATTGTTAAGTTGATTTGGTAAAAATGTAGCATCCATAATAGGCTGTAGAGCAAAGGTGGACTGGAGGATCTCCAGTTTGACAAATATGTGGGAGAACGAGGAACTTAGCTTTTAATCCGTTCAATCAAAGAAATCTCTGCAGAGCAAAACATCATGAAACCATCCAAGGCATCTGGAAGAGTTTCAGACTTTAGCCTCAGCTAGACAGCCATGATCTCCAATCCCTCAGATGGCTCTGCATCAAGAACCTACATTCATCAGAATAGGACTGGTTGACGTGACGTTCCAACCCTCACCTATGGTCCTGAGATGTGGATCATGGTGGAAAGCCATTGTATCCAGGATTGAAGCGGCCCACATGAACCTCCACAGGAGGGCGGTCGAGGTCTGCCTTAGAAATAAGATGAGAAGCTCCCTCATCCAGGGGAAGCTTTGAGGAGAGTTGTTTCTCCTCCGCATCTAAAGGTGGTTTTGAACCGCTGATCTGATCAAGATGCCTCCTCAACAAGCTGATAAAGAAAGCTGGTTCTGTTCTGGGGACTCCTCTGGAACCTCTGGAGATCATTGTGGAAAGAAGGATTTTTCATAAAATGAAGAACATTATGGAGAACCCTGAGCATCCTCTTCATGAGACTGTCCTACAACAACAGAGTGTCTTCAGTCAGAGGCTTCTTCAGATCTGCTGTAAGACGGAGCGCTACAGGAGATCCTTCCTGCCCACAGCCATCAGCATCTACAACGGCTCTTTGAAGAAACCTTCATAATATGAGCTACAACCACATTTAATTTCCCTTTGGGATTAATAAAGTCTTTTTGAATTGAATTGAATTGAATATGAAAAGTGATTCTGACCTGCTGCCCATCATAAGGCAGAGGTCTTCAGCTCCACTCCTGGAAGTTTTAGATGTCTCTGCTTCAGCACACCTGATCAAATAATTGCTGTTAGCAGGATTCAGTAGCACTGGACGTTGAGGAGGAAGGACAGCTAGCTGATTCAGACAGTTAGTGAAGTAGGTTTTTTTGGGTTACAGCCTGTGATGCAGGGAAAGATGGTTGACATATGACAGATAAACTCAAGCTGACTGGAAAAAGCATAAAACATCTTGACTTTAAACCGTTTGCTATAAAAAAAAAAAGGTCAGTAAATTCCTCCATTTGTTCCCTGCACTGAATCAACCCAGAGTGGGAAGGCTGCCCCCTACAGGTGGTACAGTCACACTGTTGGCAGGTCTCAGGAAATCTTTCAGTGAGACAAATATTTAGTTTTTACTTTCAGTTCACATCAAACATCCTGCCAGTTTTATTATAACCGTGTGTGTGTGTGTGTGTGTGTGTGTGTTCCCTGCATGCACAACATTGAAGATAACCATTAGAAGCTGGTTGATCGCTGATGTTTTAATGTTTTTGTCAATGATGACCTCCTCTGAGTGTTGGGCTTTTTGTTGTGTCTCGCCCCCTGGTGGGCGTTGCAGGACCACTCTGTCGGCTCTGTTGCCAGTTTTCTGAGGAGCGCAGTGAGCAGCAGCGTCCTCTCCAGAGACCTGGACAATGTCACTATTCCTGACTTCACTGAAGTGAGTGTTGGCTCCTGCAGCCTGCATGTGAGCAGAGTTTGCTGCACTTCACCCTGACTGGATGTTGTGTTCAGACACCTGAGGATGGAGGTTTTCTATCATCTGATGCTGATTGGACTGTTTGAAGGTGGTTTTTGTTATTAATCTGTCTGAACGGACGCTGACTGGAATGATTTGAGTTTTGGGTTGATTTACTGCTGAGATGTGAAATAAACGTTGCTGTCACGGCTCGTCATCTTCGCTCTGAAACCTCTTCATCATCCTCGGCTAGTTCTGACTATTTGTTCTTTGTCTCCTCAGGTGGAGGACAGAGACTATCAGGAAAAGGTGAGAAAACGTCAAAAATGTTTCTCAGTAGTTTGGAAACTTCTTTATTCATTTCATTTCCTGCTGTTTTCCTTTCAAGCAGCCAGATCTTGGAATCTTTAAAGGTGGTTTTGAACCTTTCTGAAGGTCTTTGAGGAATTTTCTTTGGATTTTGCCACTAAAGTTGAATTCTTTATTATGAACATGGTTATAGTAATAATAAAATGAGGAACATGGACATGCATCTTGACCTTGTTGGAGCTTCTATGCAGTAAATAAATGAGACATCACAGCTGCTCCTGGGATGCATACAGCAGAGTGGTTGCTGGCTGTTCTGAAGTCGAAAAGCAGCTGCACACCAGACCACCCGATCTTTGACCTCGTGCTGCTACGAGGTCTCTGGTACTGGTACTGGTGCTGTAGCATCTGCAGATTTCATATCACAGTTAGTGAGTCAGCAGTGTGGACAGCAGGAGGCTCGGGACTCGCCTCTGTGGGTACCAGTGTTTAAGAAGGTGGAGGAGGATGGCAGGGATTTTTGAAGATCTGTTGGTGGGTCAAAAAGTCCAGGATCCAGTAGCAGAGAGAAGGTGAGGGTCCAAGCAGCAGTTCTTCGTCTTGTTGTTCTGTGTGATGTCCAGATGTTCTTCATGTTGGTCATGACCAGCAGTTTAAAGCGTTTCATAACCCTTCAGGGAGAGAGCAACCAGAGAAAGACATTCATGCTTTTTTTCTGGTTCAACTCTTAGAACCTGTTTATGGAGCTAAACTGCTTAACAATAAAAACTGGACCGAAACAAAAGCTACAAGCACCAAAAGTCCAAAGAGAATCTCTGAAAGGCTGTTGAAGAAGACCACTTTAAAAGATCACAGAACATCTGGCTGCTTGGAAGGAAAATGTCAGGTAATGAAGGCCAACACGGTCTTCAGCTCTAATGTGAACGTTTCTCTTTCCAGGGACCTCGAGCAGCTTCAGCGCTCACAGCGGGAACCCTCAACTCGTTAGGTGGGACATCCTCCAGGAGAGGAAGCGGAGACACGGCTTTTACTGTGGATGCTGAGAGCTCCATACGAGAAATCAAGGTAAGGTCCTGATGAGATGGAGATGATTGTTAAACTCTGATGGCTGAACTGGCTTCATGTTTCAGCTTCATTTTAGGAAAATGATCTGAGGTGCGTTTCGACTGCAGGGACCTGTTTCAGAACCAGGATGTAATCGGAGGTACTGATATTACCCAGAACCGTCAGGGTGGAGCCTTGTGAAAGGAATTCACCATAGACTCCTGATTGGTTAAAAAGTTCAGACTTTGTTCATCTCCCAGTTTAACAGGAATAACTGGGATGTCTGTTTAGAAACAGGGGATCCAAACCCGCTCACTATCACATTATTTTACTGCGCTTCTTCTAGATGTGGACTATGGGCCCGAACTCTGAAGGAAAACTGTACTCCTGACCTCCTCTGGTGTGTGTGTAGGCAGGGGCGGTAAATACTCTGCCAGGAGCTGTTTTTAGACCATTAAACTGGTCAAATTAGGAGATGTTACAGTAATTACGTTCAGATGGGGCAGATTTTATTTTCGTTTGGTCTGAAAACACAGAGGCAGCGGTCGCTCTGTGGTTAATGGTCATGCCAGCTTCATTTATGGGACATCTGGGAAGGTTTCATGTTTTTTCCAAGAGTTTTGGTTTGTATGTTTCTGAGTAGTCATGGTTCTAGCACATCAGGTTGTCCTCCTGATCAGAACCTCTGTTCATCTCTGTGTGAGTGAACACTGGAGTCTTCATCTGTACAACTCATCATAAGTTTAGTTGTAGTCTTTGCACAGTTTGAACTCTATAGAGCTCATAGAGTGTAACCGTTGTGAAATAACATGAGTTTATGATTGTAGAATATGGAGATGTTTTCCTCTCTGAAGCTCCCATCCACCTCTCCTCCTTGTTCTAAGGAACTCCTCCTTCTTCTCACACTCAGCATTACAGTTAAACACTACCATAACGTCTAGAGGGACATTACTCAGGTTCTTCAGTATAGCTGCTGTGATGTTCTGCTACTGATGCAGCTCCTCTCCTGCTTCAGGGGGAGATGAAGGTTATCTGACTCCTTCAGCTGCTTAATGCAGCATTAATGACTGAGACTGAATGTCTGCAGATATTAACCAGTCCCTGCTGGAAGTTAACGGATTAACATTTTATGGAGGTCATCTAGAAGGTTCTGGGAAAAGTTCAGGGTAGCACAGTCAAAACGCACCATAAACTCTTGCTTTAATAAACCTCAGAAACTCTGATTGAAGATGGAGATTCATGCTCTGACCTTTCTTTCTCCACATCACATCTCTTCCTGCTGTCATCACCAACCTCTCTGCTTCACCTTCATCACCATGCTGCTCCTCCTCTCTGCTCACCACCACTGCTGCTCTGTCCATCAGGAGATCCATGAACTGAAAGATCAGATTCAGGATGTGGAAACAAAGTACATCCAGAACCTGAAAGAAGTCAAGGTACCAGGCTGAGACCATTAGTGACTAACCTAAGCTAGTTGTTTGTTTGGCTCAATCAGCCACTCAGAAACCTCACAGAGACTTTCTCCAATCAGCTGAAAGCTTTTCAACCTAACAAAGTTTTAATAAAACAGCTTCATGTCAGCAGCTTTGTAGCAAACATGTTGCTGCGATAAAAAGTTTCTCAGATTTGTGTAAAAACTGCTGATCATCCTGTCAGTTGCGTCTGCATTTTCAGTCACTTTGAAGCTGCTGCTGTTGTCTGCTCTGATTTTACTTCTGCTGAGGAAAACCACTTAGTTTCAGGCTTTATGTTCATTCCTGTGTCTTCTCCATCAGGATGGGTTGGCAGAAGTGGAGGAGAAGTACCGTAAGGCCATGGTGTCCAACGCCCAGCTGGACAATGAGAAAAACAACCTGATGTACCAGGTGGACACGCTCAAAGACTCGCTGATGGAGCTGGAGGAGCTGCTTTCTGAGTCGCGGCGGGAATACGAAGAGAAAGTCAAGGTGAATGTTGAAGGATTCAGTCTGCAAATACAAGATTAGAGCTCAGTAAATGTTTGTACACCCACCATGAAGAGCAACAAAGTCATTTCAGTCCCTTCCACCTTTATGATGACTTTAAGAGTCAAAATCAAACATTGATGCTTAAAAATAACTGATTTTACCATCTTTAACTCCTGTTTCTGCACAGAATCACATCAATCTGCAGAAGGTTGAAATATTTCAAATGCAGCTTGGCAGAAAAAAGGGCAAGCAGTAAGGGTTGGGAATTGTACCCGGGACTAGCGGCTCCATGTAGGTGATCCTCCACTACCACTGAGCCACGCAGCGCCCCCTTCCTGTGGTTTTTAAACGAATGCTGTCCTGTATACAGCTTTTTCCAACATAAAGCTTCAGCCCTCAGGCTGCAGGACTTTCCTGTAAGCTGTGAAACTGGTTCTGATCCACAGTTCTTCAGACTTTCTAAAGGTCTTTCAGAGGTTCTCTGTGGACTTTGGCTGCTTTTTCACTCAGTTTCAGTCCAGCAGCTGAGCAGTGACTGCTGCAGATCACCATATGAAACTGAAGAATTAAATGCATTGCTTTGAACCTGAATGTAATGGTTTGAAACTGAATTAATTGGTTTGAAAACTGATTTAATTGGTTTGAAAACTGAATTTAATGGTTTGAAACTGAATTAATTGGTTTGAAAACTGAATTTAATGGTTCGAAACTGAATTAATTGGTTTGAAAACTGAATTTAATGGTTTGAAAACTGAATTTAATGGTTTGAAAACTGAATTTAATGGTTTGAAACTGAATTAATTGGTTTGAAAACTGAATTTAATGGTTTGAAAACTGAATTTAATGGTTTGAAACTGAATTTAATGGTTTGAAACTGAATTTAATGGTTTGAAACTGAATTAATTGGTTTGAAAACTGAATTAATTGGTTTGAAACTGAATTAATTGGTTTGAAAACTGAATTAATTGGTTTGAAAATTGAATTTAATGGTTTGAAACTGAATTAATTGGTTCGAAAACTGAATTTAATGGTTTGAAACTGAATTAATTGGTTTGAAACCTGAATTAATTGGTTTGAAACTGAATTAATTGGTTTGAAACTGAATTAATTGGTTTGAAACTGAATTAATTGGTTTGAAAACTGAATTAATTGGTTTGAAAATTGAATTTAATGGTTTGAAACTGAATTTAATGGTTTGAAACTGAATTAATTGGTTCGAAAACTGAATTTAATGGTTTGAAACTGAATTAATTGGTTTGAAATTTGAATTTAATGGTTTGAAAACTGAATTTAATGGTTTGAAACTGAATTAATTGGTTTGAAAACTGAATTAATTGGTTTGAAAACTGAATTTAATGGTTTGAAACTGAATTAATTGGTTTGAAAACTGAATTTAATGGTTTGAAACTGAATTAATTGGTTTGAAACTGAATTAATTGGTTTGAAAACTGAATTTAATGGTTTGAAACTGAATTTAATGGTTTGAAACTGAATTAATTGGTTTGAAACTGAATTAATTGGTTTGAAAACTGAATTTAATGGTTTGAAACTGAATTTAATGGTTTGAAACTGAATTAATTGGTTTGAAAACTGAATTAATTGGTTTGAAAACTGAATTAATTGGTTTGAAAACTGAATTAATTGGTTTGAAAACTGAATTTAATGGTTTGAAAACTGAATTAATTGGTTTGAAAACTGAATTTAATGGTTTGAAATTGAATTAATTGGTTTGAAACTGAATTAATTGGTTTGAAAACTGAATTTAATGGTTTGAAAACTGAATTTAATGGTTTGAAAACTGAATTAATTGGTTTGAAAACTGAATTTAATGGTTTGAAACTGAATTAATTGGTTTGAAAACTGAATTTAATGGTTTGAAACTGAATTAATTGGTTTGAAACTGAATTAATTGGTTTGAAACTGAATTAATTGGTTTGAAAACTGAATTTAATGGTTTGAAACTGAATTTAATGGTTTGAAACTGAATTAATTGGTTTGAAACTGAATTAATTGGTTTGAAAACTGAATTTAATGGTTTGAAAACTGAATTTAATGGTTTGAAACTGAATTAATTGGTTTGAAAACTGAATTAATTGGTTTGAAAACTGAATTAATTGGTTTGAAAACTGAATTAATTGGTTTGAAAACTGAATTAATTGGTTTGAAAACTGAATTTAATGGTTTGAAACTGAATTAATTGGTTTGAAAACTGAATTTAATGGTTTGAAACTGAATTAATTGGTTTGAAAACTGAATTTAATGGTTTGAAAACTGAATTAATTGGTTTGAAAACTGAATTTAATGGTTTGAAACTGAATTAATTGGTTTGAAAACTGAATTTAATGGTTTGAAAACTGAATTTAATGGTTTGAAACTGAATTAATTGGTTTGAAAACTGAATTAATTGGTTTGAAAACTGAATTAATTGGTTTGAAAACTGAATTAATTGGTTTGAAAACTGAATTAATTGGTTTGAAACTGAATTAATTGGTTTGAAAACTGAATTTAATGGTTTGAAAACTGAATTTAATGGTTTGAAAACTGAATTAATTGGTTTGAAAACTGAATTAATTGGTTTGAAAACTGAATTAATTGGTTTGAAACTGAATTAATTGGTTTGAAAACTGAATTTAATGGTTTGAAACTGAATTTAATGGTTTGAAACTGAATTAATTGGTTTGAAACTGAATTAATTGGTTTGAAAACTGAATTTAATGGTTTGAAACTGAATTTAATGGTTTGAAACTGAATTAATTGGTTTGAAAACTGAATTAATTGGTTTGAAAACTGAATTAATTGGTTTGAAAACTGAATTAATTGGTTTGAAAACTGAATTTAATGGTTTGAAAACTGAATTAATTGGTTTGAAAACTGAATTAATTGGTTTGAAATGGAATTAATTGGTTTGAAACTGAATTAATTGGTTTGAAAACTGAATTTAATGGTTTGAAAACTGAATTTAATGGTTTGAAAACTGAATTTAATGGTTTGAAAACTGAATTTAATGGTTTGAAAACTGAATTAATTGGTTTGAAAACTGAATTTAATGGTTTGAAACTGAATTAATTGGTTTGAAAACTGAATTTAATGGTTTGAAACTGAATTAATTGGTTTGAAAACTGAATTTAATGGTTTGAAACTGAATTAATTGGTTTGAAACTGAATTAATTGGTTTGAAAACTGAATTTAATGGTTTGAAACTGAATTAATTGGTTTGAAAAGTGAATTAATTGGTTTGAAAACTGAATTAATTGGTTTGAAAACTGAATTAATTGGTTTGAAAACTGAATTTAATGGTTTGAAAACTGAATTAATTGGTTTGAAACTGAATTAATTGGTTTGAAAACTGAATTTAATGGGTTGAAAACTGAATTTAATGGTTTGAAACTGAATTAATTGGTTTGAAAACTGAATTAATTGGTTTGAAAACTGAATTAATTGGTTTGAAAACTGAATTAATTGGTTTGAAAACTGAATTAATTGGTTTGAAAACTGAATTTAATGGTTTGAAACTGAATTAATTGGTTTGAAAACTGAATTTAATGGTTTGAAACTGAATTAATTGGTTTGAAAACTGAATTTAATGGTTTGAAACTGAATTAATTGGTTTGAAACTGAATTAATTGGTTTGAAAACTGAATTTAATGGTTTGAAAACTGAATTTAATGGTTTGAAATTGAATTTAATGGTTTTAAAACTGAATTAATTGATTTGAAAACTGAATTTAATGGTTTGAAACTGAATTAATTGGTTTGAAAACTGAATTTAATGGTTTGAAACTGAATTAATTGGTTTGAAACTGAATTAATTGGTTTGAAAACTGAATTTAATGGTTTGAAAACTGAATTTAATGGTTTGAAATTGAATTAATTGGTTTGAAACTGAATTAATTGGTTTGAAAACTGAATTTAATGGTTTGAAAACTGAATTTAATGGTTTGAAAACTGAATTAATTGGTTTGAAAACTGAATTTAATGGTTTGAAACTGAATTAATTGGTTTGAAAACTGAATTTAATGGTTTGAAACTGAATTAATTGGTTTGAAAACTGAATTTAATGGTTTGAAACTGAATTAATTGGTTTGAAACTGAATTAATTGGTTTGAAAACTGAATTTAATGGTTTGAAACTGAATTAATTGGTTTGAAAAGTGAATTAATTGGTTTGAAAACTGAATTAATTGGTTTGAAAACTGAATTAATTGGTTTGAAAACTGAATTTAATGGTTTGAAAACTGAATTAATTGGTTTGAAACTGAATTAATTGGTTTGAAAACTGAATTTAATGGTTTGAAAACTGAATTTAATGGTTTGAAACTGAATTAATTGGTTTGAAAACTGAATTAATTGGTTTGAAAACTGAATTAATTGGTTTGAAAACTGAATTAATTGGTTTGAAAACTGAATTTAATGGTTTGAAACTGAATTAATTGGTTTGAAAACTGAATTTAATGGTTTGAAACTGAATTAATTGGTTTGAAAACTGAATTTAATGGTTTTAAAACTGAATTAATTGATTTGAAAACTGAATTTAATGGTTTGAAACTGAATTAATTGGTTTGAAAACTGAATTTAATGGTTTGAAAACTGAATTTAATGGTTTGAAACTGAATTAATTGGTTTGAAAACTGAATTAATTGGTTTGAAAACTGAATTAATTGGTTTGAAAACTGAATTAATTGGTTTGAAAACTGAATTTAATGGTTTGAAAACTGAATTTAATGGTTTGATAACTGAATTAATTGGTTTGAAAACTGAATTAATTGGTTTGAAACTGAATTAATTGGTTTGAAAACTGAATTTAATGGTTTGAAAACTGAATTTAATGGTTTGAAAACTGAATTAATTGGTTTGAAAACTGAATTAATTGGTTTGAAAACTGAATTAATTGGTTTGAAACTGAATTAATTGGTTTGAAAACTGAATTTAATGGTTTGAAACTGAATTAATTTGCATTGAAAATGTATTTTGTTGTTTTGAAAATTCAGTTTGACTACTTTCACTTTCAGGTCTAAAATTCAATTTCAGTTCCAAAATTCAGTTTTTTGTGTCGAACATCCGGGTCCTTGAGGATAGCCTTAGATTAATCAAACACAGATTCATCAATTTACGTTTCACATCAGGTTAAACGTCCTTTACGGCAGGTTGAGCTGCAGCAATGCAGCTACATGAGCTTAGCGGATGTCAGTCAAGTCAAATGAGCGTCTATAAGAAGCGTCATGGAAACAAATGATGGTCAAACAGCAACACTTATGCTACCTGTAGCTGTTAGCTAAACATGCCAGATTAGCATGATGCGTCCGGTGTTACGTTGGTCTGCGTTTCCCGCCTTTACCTCAGCGTGATTTACGTTGCCTAGCAACAGTGATAGCGTGAAGCACAGAGCTGCCAAGCCGAACAAAATGAGCCCTAATGGCTTATTTTCTTGTTTTATAATCTTGTTCATTATTCAACCATTTAAATTGTTACGTTTTGTGTTTATAGATAAAAAAAATATAACAATCTATTTGTAAAAATGTAACAATTTAAACATATTAACTTTAGGAACAACGTTTAAATCAGTTTATTTGTAGAGCATAAAAATAAAAGAACCAAACATCAACATTAGATTTCATCTGACTGAATTATATCTGTGTTTAACTTCCATTAATTGGGGAAACCCAGCAGGAGATGCTTGAAAACAACGCGCCGGGAGTCAGCTGTTCTCTCGGGGTTCATCGCACCTCAACCCCCCGGTCAGCTGTGCGCTGGCGAGGAGAGCCGGCTGTGAGTCCGGTGTCAGGGCAGCAGAACCGGACGTCTCCGAACACGTCGGAGCACGTGTGGAATTAGGCGAAATCTTGATAAACCGAGCAGATATTTCAGGTTTACACAGCTACATTCTAGTCTAAAAACAAGTTATTTTGTTCCACAGAAAGCGCAATATATCCAACATTGTTCACAACTTGTCCCTCTCCTCCAGGCTTTGCTACTTCCGTTAGCACAATTTACTTTGACCCGCAATGAATCATGGGATAGGGTGGCCCACGAAGGATACACCGGACCCATCCTTCATATCTGGGGAAAAGAAGGACGCATTTGTCGGCCCTATTTAGAGGAGCCTGCGAAGCTGTAGACGTCATTGCCTCACAATGACGTAATCGGCCAACAAATGCGTCCTTCAAAGAATGCAGCCCTTCAATCTGGACGCAGCAACAGTGAACGACGTCCATGAATCAGTGAATCTGTGTTTGATTAATCTGTGGCTTCAAGGACCCGGATGTTTTTTAGAACTGAAAGTAAAAGTAGTGAAACTGAATTTTCAATTCAACAAAATACATTTTCAGAGCAAATGAATTCAGTTTCAATTAAGTGAAATTCATTTTCAAACCAATGCTTTTAATTTCAAATTACACAAATACAGATTCAGTCTGAGAAATTCTAATTCAGTTTCTGATGGCACAAGTTTCTTCCCATACCTCTGCTTGTGGAGGATGTTCAGTCACTCAAATCAAGTCTGGCTTTCCATGAGAAAGGACATTTCTGGAATCACTGGTTCTGTTGGCTTTTCTAAAACAATGACATGCACAAGTCTAATTCTGAAAATGAGGTGTCGGACCTTTGCGAGCCGACTGTCAGGAAGCATGGACCCAACATGGAGGCCGTCAACACTGAGGATGGAGAAACATGTTGGTTTCACCTATCATCATCATCAACTTTATTTTTAAAGAACTTTAACAGTGCTGAACATCAAAAGCAATAAAATAACAATAAGGGATAAAATAGAAAAACTAAGTACACAATAATAAATTAAGAAACTTGCTACAAAACACAATAAAACAATACCAGTACAAAATTAAGTAAAATCAAATTTTCAGTTGGGTTGAAGGCCAGTGAGTAAAAGTACGTTTACAAACGAGTTTTAAAAATAGGCAGTGAAGGGGCCTGTTGAATGTGCAAGGGACAGAGAAGGCCCTCTCTCCTCTAAGCTTCCACTTTGAACTGGGAACCACCAAGAGCAACTGATCAGCGGACCTAAGGGACTGATTGGTGGAGAAGCTCTACCAAGTAGGGCGGGGCCAAGTTATTTTATACCTTAAAAACGAACAGAATGAATTTAAAATGAACTCTAAAATAAACTGGGAGCCAGTGGAGAGAAGCCAGGACCGGAGTAATACGCTCCCTTTTACATGTTCCTGTTAAAAGACGTGCTGCAGCGCTTTGCACCAGCTGCAGATGAGCAAGTGAGGACCGGCTGACCCCGAGATAAAGGGAATTACAGTAATCCAATCACGATGAAATGAAAGCGTGGATTACTGTTTCAGACTGTGGCCTTGAAAGAATAGCTTTTATTTTTGCTATTTTGCTGAAATGATAAAAACTAGACTTCAATGTGTCCCTTATTTCAGAGTCAAGTTTAAAACCAAGATTGGTTATCGTGGGTCTAACATACACTGCCAGGGAGTCAGGGTCAGAAACCAGCCAGATGGGTCCAAACCAGATGTTCAGGCTGTAACAGCGAAACATCCAGGTAGACCCAGGATCTCACCAAAGCTTCAGGACAGTCTGCCTGAAAACAGGAAGTTTTATAAAAGCCAGAGGAGCTACAACAAAGTACCGAACGTGACCTTTTACTGTATCGGAACAGATATTCAGTTCAGTTCAGTTTTATTTAGACAAAACATGTCGTCATAAGGCTCCGACTGATATCTAGATATGTAGAAGTCCAGTAAAATCCATCGTGTAATCCCTCTCAGGTGATCTGTCTGGGTAAAGACAAATGAAGGAGATCCTTCCGAATGAAAGTACAGTAAAGTACAGTCAATTCTGATTGGACCTGGCCGTATCGGATGCAAACATCCCACCTGAGTCCAGCTGAAGCTGTTCCTACTCACCGGTGTGTTGTTCCCTGCAGGAATTTGAGCGGCAGAAGCACGCCCACAGTGTGCTTCTGTTCCAGTTCAACGAGATGAAGGAGACTTTAAAGCAAAGTGAAGAGCTGCTGAATGTGAGTATTCCTCCTCATCAGAAACCAGCTGCTCATGGGTCACAGAAATCCAACCTGACTGTACCCGGGTCCATAAAGGCTGCACGTTTGGCTGCTCTCACACATCCTCCTCCTTTTTGCACGCAGTAAATACTCACACAGCTTTCCCTCTTCCTGTCAACTCTTCCTTCATGCTCCTGCCGTTCAGGAGATCCGTCAGCTGCGTATGAAACAAGACGGTTACGTTAGAGAAATATCTGACCTCGAGGAGACGGTGGAGTGGAAGGATAAAAAAATCGGGGTATGAACCCTGATCCTGAAACTAATGAAGTTCCTTCTTTGCATGAAATGTTTCCATTCTCCACCTTCTCACTCTGCTGTTCGCTCTCTCTGCACTCTGCTTCCCACCCGGCTCTGCTCAGGCGTTAGAGCGACAGAAAGAATATACTGACGCCATCCGAATCGAGCGTGATGAGCTCAGAGAAGAGGTGGTGAAACTGAAAGATATTCTGAAGGTACTCCGTGTGATATCCATTTTTTGGAAAAAGGGTTTGGTTTTTACTACAGTAGTTCTTTGTTTTCTATCCTGTCATCTATGGTGCTAACATCTGACCGTTCTGTGCAGAAACATGGAATAATCCTGGGACCTGACCTGAACATCAATGGGGATGTTGGAGAATCGGAAGTCGACGGGTCTCCCGGTGCAGAGCCGGTTTCCCAGTCTGCTCAGGATTCCCAGACATCTCCAGCAGAAGGGAACAGTGTGCTCGGTAAAATCTCATCTTCCTTGTTTTTCCTGCATGGCTCAGAGTGCAACTAACTGAAGTGTTTGTGCCCAATGCAGTTTCCATTGATGCTTTGTGTTTCTTAGAGTGAACTCTTCAGGTCTCTGCTTTGTGTTCCTGAAGTGTCATTTCAAGCCTGCTTTGTTTTTAAGCTCGGTGTTTTTCTAGAGCTTTAACAGTAGAAACAGTTCACATTTTGCTTACAGGATGAATTTACTTGGTTTTCGTACGTTTTAAACACAAACTTTCTTCTGTGTCTTAAAGTATGTTTATCAAAGGAAAATCATGCAAATTCTGCTACAAGATTATAGACCTTTTTATCATTAGTGATGAGGCAATATTCTTTGTCTAATTATAAAATGAGATGTAATAATTCCTGAAGATATTGTTTAGAATGAAAATAGTACGGAACTGAGTACACAGCCCTGAGAAACTCCACAGTTTCTAATCAGACCACTCCTGTTTAAATACGGTTTACTGGAAGCTGCTCCAGTCCTTTATTAGACAAAATGTTTAAACAAAAAAGGTTCTTGTGATGTTGAGATTATTTGAAAAACAGAAGAAAAATATAGAGAATCACCAGCTTTCAAAGGGATAGTTTGTATTAATTGAAATAGGTTTCTGTGGGCAGGTTGTAAGCAGTTAGTAAAGTGCCCGTGTGTATATATAGTATTCACACCCCTAAAACTACAAATCCCAGAATGCAATAGAGCAGGTAGAGCATTAAGGGTGTCTGTGGAGGGATGCCAGCTTAAACTGCATATATCACAATATTTCCAACTTCACCTCTTCGGCTGTGTTCAGGCTGGTTCCCATGTCTGAAGCTGAGAAATATGTAATAAATCATGAAAGAATAAAGTCAGTTGAATCTTGCCAAAGACTAAGAACGTTGCGTTCAAAACACCAATTCAGTCATCAAAGAGCAAAAGCAAAGTCTGCAGCTCAAATGTGAGTTCATCAAGTGGCATTTTAGATCGAAATCTGGCCAATGAGGCGGAATTCAGGAGAACTGTTTGGATACGTAGCAAACTGGCACCCTACCAGGGATGTAAAAGCTCTCTGTGGCTAGCCCAGTCCACCTGTAATTCACCATTTGTTAATCGTTGCAATTTAGGCTGCAGTTCTGACCAGCATTGTTACTGTGATGGCCGCTGGCCTCAGCAGCCTCTTGTTTATCGAACTGAGGTGTCACCAGCATAGCTTACATTAGATTGGCGAACCTTGCAATGATCGTGCAAGTCTCTGTCTGTCTGCTGTTAGTTTCCTTACAGCAACATGTTGTTCGGCTCTAAGAAGTCGCTCTAGCTCATGCTTTATATGTGGTGGATAGAAGAGATGTTAAAATACTCAACAGGGTCTACAGTTTGTCCTATATTACGGTTCTGTCTCTACAAGAGACCAAACTGGAGTTGGTTAAAGGACATATCAACTGCAGGTAATATACCGACTGCTTAAAGCCCTACAGTTGAACTATTCCTTTAAGTAGAGACTTGTCTCTGACATCGGTTGAGTAGAAACTAACATCTCATCTGCAGATGTCCTCCTCCTTCATTGTCTGAATGATTTATTGCTCGGGCTTTAATGGTTCGTCTCCTAATGTCAGGGGTGTTGGTCTATGATCGCTGGCAGGGCTGAAGAGGTTTTCAGATGTCGTCTCCTGGTGTGTTTCCAACACTTTTCTTTTAAATTATTGCCTAAATTCAGCTCGAGGCTTCCTTCTGGTCCTGCCCAGGTGGTGGGGAATAACATTCTTCATGTTGGTGTTCCTCTTGGCTTCTTTTCTTCTTCTGCTTCTTCCGCTTCTCTTGGACATCTCAGCTCTGAGCTTCTCTTTCTGGCCACAGAATCAGTCAGTCGTTCTATCTTTCCCTTACCTTCCGCTGATGCACCTCCTGATGAAGTTTACAATGCAGAAAGCTCCTTTTGTCGGCCTTCTATCACCGTTTGCTCTTCATGATCTCTCAGGCAGCACAGCGGAGTTCAGGGCTTGCAGAGAGGAGGAGGGGAATCCAGAGCAGCAACAAGAAACACGTGGGGAGGACGAAGAGAATCACTTGAGCCCTGATGCAGAGCGTCATGTTGCTCAAACGAGCTGTGATGAACCGCCTCCAGAAGAACACGGGACATCCTTACCCACTGAGGTCCACGACTCTGAAGAAAGTCACCTCGACAATCAGATACCTGTAGATCCAACTGGTTCTCCCGCCTCTAAAGCTAAAGCTGTAATCATTCTCAGCCGTGATCTTCAGCGTATCCAGACTTCTGAAGAAAACGTTCCACAGACGGAAACGTCTGAGGGGGGTGAGTGCAACAGCCATCCAAGTTTAATGGAGACAGAAACTGTTGGTACGACAGAAGGTGTAGCAGAAGAATCTGTTCCAGATGGATCGAACACCGAACCTCAACAAGAGCCTGAGGAGGCAGAAAAAGATGAGGCTGAGGAAACACCAAGTCAGCCCCAGTCTCAGGTTTCTACAGCTTCAGGGAAGAAGAAGAAAAAGAAGAGGAAAGGCAAGAAGAAAGGGGGAACTCATGAAAACAAAGACCAACAAAGAGCTGGAACCCAGAAGGAAAACGGGCTCACACCAGAACCTGATATCAGTGGATCCACCCTAATGGTATCAAAACTGGATCAGGACAATCAAGAACCTGACAGAGTAAAAAGTCCTGAACCCAATGAAAACCTTTCTCTCAAGGGAAATCTGCCAGAACCAAACACAGATCATGGTTCAGATATTGATGACAACAAGAAAGCTATGAACATGAAGATGTTAGAAGAAGCTGATGTTCTGGAATCAACCAAGAGCCCTCGTCTCACAGAAACAAGAGTGGAGCTTGTTGACGACACACAGAACGAGGAACAAACTGCACAAACGGAGAAGCTAGAATGTGAAGATCCAGAAAAACCCACTGAAGGTTCTTCTCATGTTGAATTCCTCAAAGAATCTGTAACGAGGTCCGAAACGGATGAAGAAGATGCCGAAATAACCAGCCCTGATCCAGAAAGCAATCTTCTCACATTTAAGAGCAAAGATGATCCTGACAGAGGGTCAACATCGAGTGAAGGTGCCTCTACAAGAGAAGACATTTCAGGCGTCCGACAGTCAACCACGGGTCACGTTTTAGATGATGAACAGAAAACCGTGAACAAAGAGATGTTGGAACAAACTGATGCGGTGGGATCTTCTGAAACATCTTGTCATACTGGAACAAGACTGGAGCTTTCTGAGGATGAACATAGTGAGGAAAAATCTCCAAAATCAGAGAAGCTGGAATCAGAAGAAGCTGCAGAACTTCCTGAAGGATTCCTCCAAGATGATCCACTCAAAGAATCTGTACCACAGTCCATAATGGCTGAAGATGATTGCAGAGCAACTTCAGAAGAAGAAGTAAATGAATTCTTATGTGACCTTGATCCAGAACCAAATCTCCTCTCATCCAAAGGCAAAGAAGATCCTAACAGACAGTTTGCATCACATGAAGACAACTCTACCATCTCAGGCCTCCAAGAACCCAACACAGATCCTGTTTCAGGTGACCATGACCAAGACAAAACTTTGAACACTGAGATGTTAGAAGAAGCTGATGCTGTGGAATCACCTGAAACTCCTGATGATAGCAGAGTGGAGCTTGATGAGGTTCTACAGAACCAGGAAGAAACTTCAGAACCAGAGGGCACTGTATCAGTGCTGGAAACCACAGAAGGTTCTTCTCATGCTGAAACAATCAAAGGGCCTGATGAGACCCAAATGGGTGAAGAAGATGCAAAGCTATCATCAGATTCTGCAACCAGTCCTGATCCAGAAGGAAGCCTCCTGACATGTGGGAAGAGTGAAGATCCTGATAAAGAGTTTACTCTGAGTGCAGACAGCTCTTCACAAGGAGACATTTCTGGTGACAAAAACATCCACACCGAGTCAAAAGCTCTGGATGCAGATGAGGAGACATCTGAGAACATTGCTAACAACCCTGATGGTGAAGCTGAAACGCATGTTCGTGAGGATGGTCAAGTTCCTGACGAGGAGTCCACAAACGGTTCTGAGATCACAGAGGAAAAATCTGCATCATTATCATCAAACAATGACGCTGAAGATCAACCCATGAACCCATCAGCCTCTAGCAGCACCAACCCCTCCATGAAGGAACCACAAATTGGTCCTGAGGAGGCAGCTGAGCCAAACAATGGAGAACCAAGGGCAGAGATCTCTGAAGAAATTTGTCCAGATGATGATGATGATTCACAGATAAAACAAGACCGTTTAGAAAATGAAGAGTTGAATGGAGAAGAAGGAGAACCTGAAGATCCACCTGAACCGGGCAGTTCGGCAGGAAGAGTAGATCTAACTAAAGCACAAACCAGAGAGACTGATTCTGCTGCAGTCTTGACTCAACCTCCCAAACAGGAGGAGATCCAGTCCTCAGAGGAGAAGGAAGCTTCTCCTGAACATCCAGAACTTAAAGATGAGATCAACTCTTCAAAATGTCCTCTAGTTCAGCAGAGGAACGAATCTGACAAGCTGAACTTTGAGGGTCGTGATTCACCTCCTCATGTACAGCTGGACAGTGGCGAGGAGGAGGGAGAGGAAGATGAAGGACAGTCGTTTGATTATGATGACATGGACATGGAAGCAGCAATCGAATCTGTTGTGTCCGACAAACCTGAACAGGAAGATGTTGAAGAAGGAGCTGACGTCAGCAAGAAGAGTTCAGAACTTAGCCAGAGAAACACGGAGACAAATGCAGAAGATGGTGAGGAGAAGGTTTCTGAGGATGATGTTAACAAGGCTGATCAGCTGGAAAAAGGACCTGATCTTTCTCCTCATAACCGTCTGCCTTGTGGGGACTCCACGACTGTAGGGGTGGAGAACGTTAAGCAGGAGGAGTCCTCAGCACTTGAGGAAGGATTAGATGCCATCGAGCAGCCTTCGGATTCACAAAAGACTCCAGAACAAACCGTTGGTGCCAAAGAGGTTCCACAATCAGGGAAAGATCCAAAGAAAAAGAAGGGCAAAGGCAAGAGTAAGGAGGACTGTAAGATGTCTTAGTCAGCAGATGATAATGGTTGGTGACCATAGTCCAACACTCAGGAAGTGGTCTACATGGCCCACATGAACACCAGAGATGGGTGCAGTTTGCAAGGAGCAGGAACATCTAGCACTGCATCAGGTGGCATCACTAGTGTTATCAGGCGGTTCCCGAAGCAGCCGACAGCAGGTGAAGGTCAGCAGCCACAGTTTGGGAGGTTGAGTCATAGACAGCATTAGCGGCACTTTGTGGAGTTTGATGGGGTCTGATGTCGCAGTGACTCGATGTTGGAACCAGAGGCTGGATGAGAGCATCCACACACATTGTTTCATTGGTACTGTGTAGTAGAACCTCCAGGCCTGAACAGATAAATCTGTGCTTCTCCATGAGGTGGCAGGACCAAAAACCAAGGTTCTAACTTCACTAGAAACTCCAGTGATGTATGATGCAGAACTCCCGCAGCATCATACATCACTGGAGTAACTTTAGCTGTTTTAAACCAATCACAGCACTGAAGGAAAGATTTGAAGTTGTTAAGAAGCTGCAAGAACTCCAATAAAAACATAATGTTTTCTTAGAGAACTAATGTCTCGGCTCTTGTGGAGATTTTAGTCTCATAAGCACCATAGAACCTCATGCTAACCCACAAAGTGACCCAATCAAACTCCACTAGGTGCTGCTTAAGCACTGGTGTCACTCCAGACCAACCAGCTGCTTGCACATTAAATTACTGGTATACCCATCTGTGGTCTGCATGTGGGCCAAATTCAGTCAGAATCAGATCAGAACCCCTAGGTGCTCTGCTGTTGGTCAGAAAACCTGTGGCTTATTGCCCCCCCCCTGGTGGTCTGAGTTTAGCTCCACAAGGTATCGGATATTTAGAGCCCCTCAGCATTTGATTCATTACAATATGACCTGAATGTACGTTTGTAGATGACCTTCATTAGAAACATCAGTACCAACCAAGACCAAAGAACCTGAGAGACATTCAGAGACTTTAGGAGCCGAGCTGCATTTATCTCACCCTCTGTTATCTTGTACTGATATCATATTTATGCCATGATCACCATTTACTGTCTTCATGCCTTTCCAGGGATCTACTTGTGTAAATGTTTTTATTACAGTAACACAAACAGATGGTTTTTCTCATTATGTCTTTAACCAAAGCAGCTTCTACATGTCTCCTCTGTTACAGCCTTTGGTTTGTAGAGCTTAGAACCTGTTTGAACATGTTTGCATCTTGATGCACTAAAAGCTGTTTGAAACATTGCTCTAAATAAACATGTAATGAAAGCTTTTGAAGACTCAACAGCTCCTCTGACTTTGTATACTGGGCTGTGTGAATGTAGCTGTGGAGGGGAAGTGTCCTCTCCACAGTGTGTGCATGATAAACACCTCCCATCGCTCGCTCCTCCTGGATGTTGCTGTGTTGCATGCCTTGGCTCTCCCTTCCCACCATCTCCTTGGCTGCCCCCACCCCTCTGGTATGTTCACCCATTTTTCCCTTTAAAATGGATCATTGCTGTATTAATTTTGTTATCTGAGATGTACTGTAAGATCTTGATTCATCCCCTCCTGGAAATCTTGAAGGCGATCTTCATCAGTGGACATTAGAGACTTTTTCACTCAGTTTCAGTTGAGTATTTATTTTTAGATGAACATATGAACAACATTTAGTTTTGGGCATCCCTGCTGATATTTTAGGGATCTTAGATATTTCCTCTATGCACATCTTCTTCAGATCAGGGTTCTCCAACTCCAGATCTTCTGAGCTGTATTCCTGCACCTTTTTAAATGTGCCCCTGTTCCAACACACCTGAATCAATCATTGTCTTGCTACCAGGCCTCTGCAGAACCTGCTGATATCCTGAGGAGGTAACTCTGCCAGCTTTAGGTGTGTTGGGGCAGAGATGCACCTAAAGGTTGTATGGCAGTCAGTCTCATGGACTGGAGGTGGTCTAGATGGTCCAGAGTCCTGGTTCTTGCCTGATGCTCTGTTCTTTTCAGCTCATCCCACAGGTTTCCTACAGAGGCTCTGAGGACTGAGATGGCCAGAGCAGGGATTCAAACCGGCAACCCACCGGTTACAGGACAGTAGCAGCAAACTGATTAACTGTTTGTAGACTGATCAGCTTAAACAAGCAAAAATGCTTCAGTTTAATTTATTTTATATGAAACATTAGAGATGCCTAGTACGGCACCAATGATTTTATGAGGAACAATTACTGCTCCTCATGTCCACTGAATAAACTATAAGTTGGGTTGTTCCAATGGTTTCTTTGGGAGATTTTACTTCTGCAACAAGAGGAATTAATTTTTATGCTTTTTAAAGAAACCCTGAGGAACTACTGATGAAGACCTCCTAAATGGACAACAGGAACGTCTGACTGCTTGGAAAGAAAATATGAAGAATTGATAACTTGCATAAAAATTGATTCACGGGCGTATGCTCTGTTTTTTTAGAGATTCGTTTGAGGAAACTAGTGGACGAGCGTGAAAAAATGATTGAACAGGTGACTTTTCTTCAGGCATTTTTTAAACAACCAAAGGAGATTAGCTGCGTTCTCAAGCAGGTGATGTTTTATGTCTTTTACAGATAAAGAAACTAAAAGCCCAGCTGGAGCAGAAGAACGGCACAGAGAGCAGTTTGAGTCCAGACGGTGAAATTACTGAAAATGGAAACGACCCGAACATAATGGAATTACAGAGTAGGTGAACCAGTGCTTGGGAACAACCTTGTAGGTTCTCTTTAATAACCATTCTTCTTGTGGTTGACATCTTCTCCAGGAGACTCCAACAGGCAGGTCAATGACCTGAAGTTCAAACTGGTGAAGGCAGAACAAGAAGTGACGGCTTTAGAGCAAAACGTGAGCAAGAGATTGTCTGTCAGCTCGTTATGTTATTTTACTAAAGTTTTCACAAGTCTAACTGTTTTCACATTTATTCACATTTGAACCTCAACCCTGCAGGGTGCCAGACACCAGGACCACGTGACCCATTTCAAATGTTTTTCACAAATCAGAAATAACTTTATGCACACCACACTTTTCAGATATCATTTGAAAAATATTGTAAAAGAAATGTAAAAATCATGAATAATTTACCTTCAGCTTAACTTCATTCACAATCTCTGAAGGAAACATTAAAGTTTATGGTTGGAACATGGCCAAATGTGAAAAACATTAACAGGTATGAATACGTCTGCGAGGTTCTGTCCATCACATCAGTGTTCTGAGTCCATTTCTTTGGTCTGCAGGTAACCAGACTCGAGGGCCATGTGACGCGTTACAAATCTGCAGCGGAGAACGCAGAGAAAGTGGAGGACGAGCTGAAGGCAGAGAAACGCAAACTGCAGAGAGAGGCACGGAGTTCTGAAAACTCCAACTTCAGACGGGCTTTGTTCTGAAAAACAATAACTGAGATTTTCCTGTTTCTGTCTGATCCAACAGTTGCGAACCGCGCTGGATAAGATCGAGGAACTTGAGTCAAGCAACAGCCACCTGAATAAAAGACTGGAGAAGCTGAAGTCCAGCCGAGGCATGGCCCAGACTCCGTAACAGAACCCATCAGCTCCAGTGAACCCAAACCCGTCAACTCACACGGATAAGATTCATCCTTCACCTTTGTGACAGCAATCTGCCAGAAAAATCCAACCTGATTCTGACGGCGTTCACAACTCCAACAAGCAACGTGCCATTTTCTGTTTCCCAGAAACAAGGAATTCTGCTCAGCGTTGTGCACACGGAGACAGAACCTAAACCCAAACGATTCAGTGTGTGAACTCTTCCACCAGGTTTCTTCTGCTTCACTTCAACATATTTACAGGTGGAGTTCAGACAGAGGGCTCTGTGTGCTGCATCTCACTGACCGTTCTCTCACGTCCGCCTGAAGCCACACATTTTTCAGTATTTTCTAAGAACATGAACTCAACACCTTTATAGGATAAACTCTCTATCACGCCCTTAATGTAGCAAGCAGTTTACTGGATCTCTACAAGCCCCTCGCAGCAGATACAGCCACATCCCCGAGCTTCTTCCAGCTTCATGTAGTCGGTCACTGGTTGGCTCTTGTGCACCATCATAGAAACGTTGAGACTTGCTAAGGAAACCACAGGAACTTTAAGGAGGTGTTAGCAGGAGATACCAAACACTGGGGAGATGCCGTTCACTGTTTACAAAGCTTTAAAATGTTTGTAAGGACACATAAAGAATTGTAATCTTTGTGCAATAAAATATCAAAGCAATTCACTTCCTTTTTCCACTTTGTGTTGCAGCAGGTGTGTTGTTTATGTTTGGACAGCATTAAATGTGATTCTCTTATTAATATTAATAATAATAATAATAATAATATATGCTCAATGCAACAGCTGCACTGCTGAAGGAGCTCAACTGAAGCAGAAACCATGGTCAACCTGTACAAATTAGCTAAAATATTCGAAGAAATCTGCAAAAACACTGATTGGCAGAAGCTAAAGCGTGTGCTCAAGGTTTAATGTTGTGAAAATAATCAGAATGTTGAAATCTCATTAAATCCCTTCAAAAGCTAATATTAGGTGTAGCTAATATTTCAACATTAACATGTTGGCTCAGATTATCAAACACTAGCTGCTATTAGCCAATATTTTAACCTTAGCTAGCATGCTAACACGTATTATCTAACAAAAGAAAAAATACTAATATTTTACAGTAGGTATTAAAATTATTAGTAA
Organism: Girardinichthys multiradiatus; assembly: GCF_021462225.1. Taxonomy (NCBI): domain Eukaryota; kingdom Metazoa; phylum Chordata; class Actinopteri; order Cyprinodontiformes; family Goodeidae; genus Girardinichthys; species Girardinichthys multiradiatus. Next base: position 48,542,206 of record NC_061800.1, on the reverse strand, counting down.
ATATATTCTATAGTACATGATGTTTAAAACATGTCACATTAAATATCTTCAATACTCCAATATCTTGTAATTTAAAGTTTGAATTATGTTCCTATCAGAAAATTCGTAGTTTTTCTGCATGTAAGGTGTTCAGTGATTTAAAAGATTTCTGTTCATTTTCTGTGCAGAAAAATAATGTTTAGAAAAAAAGTGAAATATTTCAAACATGTAAACGTTTAAGAAACTAGCTGTTAAAGTTAATACGCTAGCATGATGTATGTTGCTCTTCAGTGACACACTAAGATCTGATTGTTGAACTCTGGCAGTCATTTCCTTTCATAGTCAGCAGATAGTTCTGACCCGGCTGTAGATGGCTCGACAGGTTCTGGTAGACAACCACATTAACATGCTTTGCTTTACTGTGACAAATCCTTGTACAAAGTTCATGATTTTAAGTGGCTCTTTCGGTGTTAGCTATCCATCCGATTAACGTTCCTTGTAAAAATTATTGTAAACTACTGATCCAAGGTCCTCTACATTTAAGCAGCGATGCCAGTTTTAGACATCCTAAAATGATCAGTTGCCTTAAATACAAACTGGTGAAAATGTGTTTTAATTCTTCAGTCAAGTGAAGTAATTAACACCAACAGATAGACTTATAAAAATACTACTCACTTTTATTTTCAATCACAACAATACATTTTAATTTTAATCTGGAATAGGAGGCAAAATAACTGGTGACCTGACCAGAATGTACTCCACCTCTCGCCCTAAAAGTCACCAACTTTTACACTTTGTGCCACAAAAAGGCCAAAGAAAATGACATTTAACCTCCAGGCTGTTAATTCACAGATCTCTGCACACTCATCCAGGTTTGTTGGAGAGACTTCTGGGTATTGTAGTTTCTGAGTCCGGACTGTGACAGTAAGTTCGCTTCTGGATGCGTTGGACCATTCGTCGGCCGTAGAAGTCCCTGTACTCAGCTGGAAGCTCGTCCAAAGCATGCAGACCCCTCTCCAGAGTCTGCAGAGCTCGAGCAGCAGCCACTGGGTCTTTGTTACCGTATGGGTCCTTCTTGTCATAGCTGTCAGCAGATAGGTGGCGCCAGAAGATGTTAACACCGACTCCAAAGTGCAGGGCAAGGGTGTTATGGAACCACAGTGCTGAGGAAGATGGGACGGTGTGAGACTTGTTAAATTTACTCTTGGTTCTTGGGGAGATTAAGTGTTTTGAAGCCAGGATTTGCCTACCAGGAATAAAAAGCAGATCTCCAGGCTCCAGCACACAGTCGTATCTCCTCGCTTTTACAAACTCAGGAAACAGTTTCATATCAGGAGCATCAATATCCAGGACCTCTGACTTATCACCTGATGGGTTCAATCAACAAAACAACACATTTACCTCAGGGTGTAAACATGGATCAGTTTTACTTCCAACAATCTTTTCATTGTGTCGCACCATTTAGGTAGAGGTGTAACGCATCCTGGGGGCTGTAGAGAACCACTCTCTTCCTTCCTGTGACCTGAGCCAGCAGGTTGTCCATCACCTTAAAGATCAAACATCAAAAATAAAAGAATCTCCTCAGAGTAAAGTTTTCAAATATCTAAAACTATGTAAAGGACAGTTTAAAAAGCAGTTTGCATGTAAAGCTTCTAAATGCTAAAACCAGTAATGTGAGGAGGACTGCATGCAGGTCCAACCGCCCACGGTCTCAACGAACAGCAGAACTCACATCGTAGTGGGTCCACAGCTGCAGACCACGGGAGCTGATGCGGAAAACGCTGGAGAAGAACTGATCCGACTCAAAGAACCGTGGGATGTGAAAATCCTCAGCCAGGTCCGGGAACTGTTTGCTCAGCTCGGCAGGTTCCTGTGAGGAAAGAACCATCTTGGAAGGACTGGAATGAAGGCGTGCAGATAGGCTTGTGTGGCTATGGACTGAAAATTGGACTTCCAAATCATCAAAGTCAAGAAATGTTTGTTCCAAAACATCTAAAACCCAGATTGTCCTCCCCTGAATGGGCCATCTGCTTTTAGAAAGTTTTCCTCAGAAATCACCACAGCAGACAAGATCAGAGACACAAGAACATTAACAAATATCAGATCAGCACTTTGGACCAATTTGGCCCACAGGACATACATCTGCTTTGGTCCATGAGGGAAACCATGACATCTGCTGCCTAGCAACACTCTCCAGCTCCTCATGGGGGATCCCAAGGTGTCTCCAGACCAGTCTTTTCAGTGGGTTCTAGGTGGTCCCAGGGTCCATATCTCATGACCAGAAGAGAGTTAGAATGTTGATGTAGCACCAAATCCAGAACTTCACCTTTCAATTCAACCCGTCTTCACCAGAACACCAGAAACACCAGAACACGTCCTCATTAGTGTGGACGAAGCTCTGATCCATACTGGTGTCACTCGACAGCAGGACATTAGGATACTGGGAGGAGATTATTCCACTTGTTTCCAGGTAAACATTCACTTCATTTAAAGGATCCACAAAAAGCAACAAGAACCTGATGAGTTGGAGATAAGATACTACAGGTCCTTCTCAAAATATTAGCATATTGTGATAAAGTTCATTATTTTCCATAATGTCATGATGAAAATTTAACATTCATATATTTTAGATTCATTGCACACTAACTGAAATATTTCAGGTCTTTTATTGTCTTAATACGGATGATTTTGGCATACACCTCATGAAAACCCAAAATTCCTATCTCACAAAATTAGCATATCATTAAAAGGGTCTCTAAACGAGCTATGAACCTAATCATCTGAATCAACGAGTTAACTCTAAACACCTGCAAAAGATTCCTGAGGCCTTTAAAACTCCCAGCCTGGTTCATCACTCAAAACCCCAATCATGGGTAAGACTGCCGACCTGACTGCTGTCCAGAAGGCCACTATTGACACCCTCAAGCAAGAGGGTAAGACACAGAAAGACATTTCTGAACGAATAGGCTGTTCCCAGAGTGCTGTATCAAGGCACCTCAGTGGGAAGTCTGTGGGAAGGAAAAAGTGTGGCAGAAAACGCTGCACAACGAGAAGAGGTGACCGGACCCTGAGGAAGATTGTGGAGAAGGGCCGATTCCAGACCTTGGAGGACCTGCGGAAGCAGTGGACTGAGTCTGGAGTAGAAACATCCAGAGCCACCGTGCACAGGCGTGTGCAGGAAATGGGCTACAGGTGCCGCATTCCCCAGACCTGGGCTACAGAGAAGCAGCACTGGACTGTTGCTCAGTGGTCCAAAGTACTTTTTTCAGATGAAAGCAAATTCTGCATGTCATTCAGAAATCAAGGTGCCAGAGTCTGGAGGAAGACTGGGGAGAAGGAAATGCCAAAATGCCAGAAGTCCAGTGTCAAGTACCCACAGTCAGTGATGGTCTGGGGTGCCGTGTCAGCTGCTGGTGTTGGTCCACTGTGTTTTATCAGGGGCAGGGTCAATGCAGCTAGCTATCAGGAGATTTTGGAGCACTTCATGCTTCCATCTGCTGAAAAGCTTTATGGAGATGAAGATTTCATTTTTCAGCATGACCTGGCACCTGCTCACAGTGCCAAAACCACTGGTAAATGGTTTACTGACCATGGTATCACTGTGCTCAATTGGCCTGCCAACTCTCCTGACCTGAACCCCATAGAGAATCTGTGGGATATTGTGAAGAGAACGTTGAGAGACTCAAGACCCAACACTCTGGATGAGCTAAAGGCCGCTATCGAAGCATCCTGGGCCTCCATAAGACCTCAGCAGTGCCACAGGCTGATTGCCTCCATGCCACGCCGCATTGAAGCAGTCATTTCTGCCAAAGGATTCCCGATCAAGTATTGAGTGCATAACTGTACATGATTATTTGAAGGTTGACGTTTTTTGTATTAAAAACACTTTTCTTTTATTGGTCGGATGAAATATGCTAATTTTGTGAGATAGGAATGTTGGGTTT